>NC_085106.1:822700-877700 GCF_963422355.1 Corticium candelabrum
TTAGTGACAGGTGGGACAGACACGTGTTGTGGTGAGTTTTGCTGTGTAATGAATTACATTGGTTGGGAGAACACGGTGAAGAAATTTCCAGGCAATGTCCCATTGCAGAGGAGTCATGTATAAAGAAAGTTTCCACAGTGAACGCCATCGCCATCGTTCATGAGAAATTGTGCCATATGAGGTCTTCCATTTTTCTTAACATGGTGGATGTTCGCTGTGCTTGGATAAAAGACATCAATACTGTAAACGAGTATTCGCATCTGACAGTAACAGCGGTTTGTCTGCTGTGCTGAAAAAACAAAGACGTGCCTGCCAGTGTGGCATTCCATGTTCGAAAGAGGGCTGGGCTCTTATGGGAAAGGCTAGCCCAAGACTGCGGAATGGAATGTAAAACTGGGGTAACATTTTGCCGTGACCGTTCTGGCATTTGGAGGTTGTTTGGTCCATATATACATACATACATACATACATACATACATACATACATACATACATACATACATACATACTTACTAGTCTCGCGTAGCCAGACTCCTTTCCGCCACATCATCCTTCTGAGCAAAATGAGGTCTGGTGAACAGCCTTTGATGTCGCTGTGTGCCGTGTAGCCAGAAATCGGCTATCTAAATACCAGATTTAGTTTCTTAAACGCTTCACTAAAGACCAGACTGGTATGCAAGCAGTGCAATCCTATCTCATTAGCTTCTCTTGTTTCGTACAGAACAACTCGAAGACTACAGCTCGAGTCGTTGCTGTTTGTGAAATCTGCATGTCTACAGCAACAATTAAATGCGGCTGCGGGAATGTTGACGTCGGCAGGCTCGACGTTGTACGTCTAGCGTTGTGCGCTTGTGTCACAACGGCGACTGAATGCGAACGCACTGAATGGATGCGAACGTACTCGATGCTGCTTGCTGTTTTGACGTCTAAAGCGACCGCAGACAGTCTAGAGTGAGCGATATCTGGTCCTGAAATTGAAGGGCTTGGAGCTGACGTCATTGAAACAAGATGAGTCGTCTTTCTGTGTTTGGGTAATCATCTCACGTGTTTTGTGCATTGCTTTACATCGAGTACGTTCGCAGTCAGTCTCCGTTGTGACACAAGCACACAAACGCTATGTACGACGTCGATCATGACAGATTGCGTAGGAGATGGAAGCCTAGCCTGTCGACGTCAATGTTCCCACGGCCGCGTTTAATTAACTGTTGCTGTAGACATGCAGATTTCACAAACAGCAATGACTCGAGCTGTAGTCTTCGAGTTGCTCTTTAGCTAAAAAACAAGAGAAGCTAATGAGATAGGATTGCACTGCTTGCATACCAGTCTGGTCTTAGTGAAGCGTTTAAGAAACCAAATCCTGTCTTTAGATAGCCGATTTCTGGCTATGCGACACACAGTGACATCAAAGCCTGTTCACCAGACCCCATTTCGCCCGGAAGGATGACACGGCGGAAAGGGGTCTGGCTACGCAACACTACATACACACACACACACACACACACACACACACACACACACACACACACACACACACACACACACACACACACATGCACACACACACACACATGCACACACACACACACACACACACACACACACACACATGCACACACACACACACACACACACACACACACACACACACACACACACAACTAACCAGCTATCAACTGATGAATACTCATTTCGATGTCACTCCACTGCTGCCTCCTCCCTTCTAGTTGCTTCTCGAATCTAGACTTGACATCATCCCACTTCACATCCACACACGTAGGACTCTAAGAGACACACAAGTAACACAACTAAATGAAGACTCAACGTCAAATGATGTGAATTGCTGTCTGACAGTAATCAGAGAACTGCAATCGTAGTGATCGTAATCACTTAAGTTTCCTGCGGCCCTCTCACACACACGAACTGATGGAATGGTATGAACAAACAGTTTTAATGGATCAACAGTGTGTACAACGACTGAATAGCCGAGAGCAATCCGTTTGTCATTGAATAGAGCAGAAGAAAGATAAACTAAAGGAACAGACAAAAGAGTTAATGCAACCAGTACAAATTGTATTGTTAATTAAAAAATTATTGATTAAATGTGTAATAAAAATTACAGACGAAAACGAGTGTTGTGATTAGATAAACGTAATAAAGTGATAATGTCTACACACACGCGCACGTGCACGCACATACGCACAGACAGACAGACAGAAGACAGACAGACAGACAGACAGACAGACAGACAGACAGACAGACACACATGCACACACACACACATACACATGCACACACACACATGCACGTACGCACAGACAGACAGACAGACAGACAGACACATGCACGCATGCACGCACGCATGCATGCACACACACACACACACACACACACACACACGCACACGTGCACACACACACACACATGCACACGTGCACACACACACACACACACACACACACACACACACACACACACACACACCTACAACTGCATACATTCAAATGCTCATACAATAGAAAATGAATGACACCATTACTAAATTACGTTGATTAATTAATTACTACTAAAACTACATAAAATATTACACCATTAATTATATTGCATTTATTAATTAAATTATTTTTAAATTATCATACAGTAAGATGCAACACACGGTCCCGTCTCCACCAGCCGTATGATACGTCTGACATCATCAGTGACCACAGGAAACTGAGCAACATGAGAGGAGGAGCTTCTCTTCACAATCCACCAATCAAACATCCCACGGTTCTCATGATCGGCAATCAATTCAGGCAGTTGGCTCGTGATGTCATACGTCACTGGAAGCCAATCGACATGCGACAAGCCAGCAACACTAAACACAAACACAAAGTCAACAGTGTCTATAGTCTCCAGGGTTTCCCATAGGCATCCTGGAACCAGACAAAAGAAACAGACAGACAGACAGACAGACAGACAGACAGACAGACAGACAGACAAACAGACAGACTGTAATCATTCTTAGCTTGCTGCTGATGGTTATTGTAGTTATCATTGTTCAAGAAATAACAAACAGACAAACAGACAAACAGACAAACAGACAGACAGACAGAAAAACAGACATACATACATACATACATACATACATACATACATACATACATAGACAAACAGACAGACAAACAGACAAACAAACTGACAGACAAACTGACAGACAGACAAACAAACAAACAGACAGACAAACAGACAGACAGACAAACAAACAAATAGACAAACAGACATACATACATACAGACATACATACATACAAACAGCCAGCTAGACAGACAGACACACAAACAAACACCTCTAAAAACGTCACAACCTCACTCCACTGTGCTATGCGGGTTGTAACAAAAAACACGTAGCCACAGCCAATGTAATCAAATTATTTACAATTGTGATACCTGAGTGTTTGCATAAGCATATCTTTGCGTGTAAGACACTCGTCACCCACTAGCCTGGTGACACATTGCATACGTGTGAGTTGGCTTGCATCAACAGACGACCAGTCGGTGATCCACACAACATCAGCTTCAGTTGCATTGCTTACAAGAGACATGACGTCACGTGACCTGTCTCCAGCATTCCTTTCTGTATCGACAAACAATTTGAATTGCCGACTAACTGAATGAGCGGGCGAGGAATCCATCGGTTGAGTTTGAGTGATTGGCACACGAACGAATGGTTGAGATGCAGAGATGTCTTGACTGAGTTTGCGACTTGCAGACAGAGCAGCGACAAATTCACTTGGACAGCTAAATGCAGTGAAATGAGCAAGTGGACATGAACATGGACAAACAAGTAGACAAACAAACAGACAAACAGACTGTCACAAAAGAGCAATAATAATATAATAAAATTAAAAATTAAAGAAAATTAATTAAATTTTAAAATTTAAAAAATTAGTCTAAAGCAAATAAAATTCAATATTTTAAATTTTTGTTAATTTGATTTAAATTTAATTAAATTTTATTTTTAAATTAATAAAAAATTTAAAATTATAATTTAAATATAATTAATAAAAATTAAAAATAACTAAAACGTAGTTTGAAATAAATCTATCTATACAAATATGTATATATATATATACACACCAAAAGTCAAACTCAGTGTCAAATCGCAAACTAGTGCAAATCATACGTGCGTTAAACTGAAATAAGCAAACTGAAAGCTGTTGCAGTAAGTTACTGACTGCCCTAAAACTTATTCTGCTCTTTGCTGTGGTCTTGGACGCGATAACCTTCAAAGTGGCAAGACTGGAAGACATCCACAAACCAAAAGACTCCACTATTATTGGGTAGAAGTAACCTCCTGCCGCATTGACTTCGCTGTCGTGTCGATGGTCTTTCTCTTCTTCACCAGCCATTGCAGCGGCTCCAGCAGAAATGGCGGATTTAGCGACATACGCCGGCTGCATGGTGTTTCTTATCGAAACGTCGAAATAACCTGGTCGTCCATCAGCGAAATCTGGATGAAAGATATCTCCAGGGCGGCTATTGCTGTCTGGACCACAACGTTGCTCGAGCTGAGCGCCTTCGTTATCCACCAGTAATGCATGATATATGATGTCCCTCAGTGCATCGTGGCGTTTAGAACGTAAAGAACCGTGACCACATCCAAGAAGATGGTCGCCAAAGCAATCAATTACATGCCCACAGGAACAATGTATTGATTGTGAAGGAGAAATAATCGGAATTCCAAGCCATAGCTTCAGAGCAACTGTAAATTCATGCGGAGCCATGGATAGGCCTAACTTAACGTTTGGAATGGCCCGTAACCATGCCGCAGCATGAACTGACGACTCTGTGTTGAGACGTGCCTTGTCTCGAAGACTGCTTGTGTCTTTAAGGGTGGAGAGCAAAGCTTCATCCAGCTGCCTCTGTAATACACGTTGAGACTCACCAGACGAGTTATTAGGATGACCGTCCGCGCCGTAACTAGCCAGAACTTGTCTATAGCGGACAAGGGCGTTTTCTTCACCTGGGATGGATATCGGCGTACAAGGTGATTCGACAAACATTGGTGACGTTGGAACTAACATATGTGTAGGCAACTTCTTGTTCTGGACTAGAAGGCGTGTTGAAAGCTCCCGATAAGCTTGACAGCTACCAAGAAAAGCGGCAGCCGAAGCTGTAGCTGCCTGTCTCAACCCCAGGCCTCTCATGCGCATTGGTAGAGTAGCTTGCTGCCAAGAAGCATCAGGCAGAGAAGTCTTAGTTATAAGTTCTAGAGAACGTCGTGTCCTGGTGTCAAAGCGTGTCCAATGGTGATCAGTTGTGCCCGGAGGAACTGTTCTGAGAAGATTGTTGATCTTGCAGAGGCTGAGGCAACTGCGAAGTAGATGAAGCTCGACTTGGGGGTTGTTCAATTCTGGCAGAGAGCTTTGATTTTCAAGCACACTGTCAACCCTTTTGCCTACAATGGCACTGTAAAAATCATCCGTTCCACAGACGGGTGACCCAAGCAGCTCAACTCCGGTATCTTCAATGCAGATGCGGCGGATTTGTGATGGAAACTTAGGAAATGATTGATCACCTGACGGCCAACAGACTTCGCACTTCTTCAGGTTGAGTTTTAAGCCAAAAGACGGTCCATTGTTAATCAATGAATTCAAGAACGAAGAAACAGCGTCTCTGGTCCCAACAAAGGTACCGTCATCAAGATACCAAATGTGAAGGAAAAGTCCATCGATTGGACCAATGGTATCCAACAATTGAAGGACTACAAGCGAGAAAAGCAGAGGACCCAGAGGGTCACCTTGCTGCACTCCAGTTGTTGACAAAATACGATGTTGACCAAATCTTAATTCTCCTATAGTTGTGTAACACCACTGCACATAGGGAAATAAATCAGGCAAGTCTTCCTTGACACGCTCCAAAAACGATGAACGGTCACATTCATTAAATGCATTTTGCATGTCTACTTTGAAACAGCATAGATCATCTTTGTGACCTTCCTCCTTGAAGACAGTACGCAATGTATGAATTGCAGCTTCCAATCCTCCCTTGGTTCCAACACCCACTTGACCGTATGGTAGCAATAAATCTGGAAGACGAGATTTTGCAGCCGCACAACAAAGCCTGCTAGATAAACAACGGATAACTTCCCCACTGCTATTGGCCGGTAACCTCCCGTTTTCTTGCGGAGGGCGGTCAGGGGAGCTCCTACCAGCCACGGAGATATGCTAGCATTCAACTTTCCAGAAACAATAAATGACATTAATCTAGTGAGCTGATCCAAACAAGTCTGCGTAACTGGAACAACAGAACCTGCAACTGCCTCAAGTAAATGCTGAGCTCGAAGTTGGGATCCTCCTGGACTTGTGCCTCTGGGAAAAGCCCTGAGGACAGTAAGAACAGCAATGGAATCAATTGCCAGAGGAGCTGGTAAATCTTCAGAAAAAGCTGGTAGATCATGCTGCGGATGACGTTGAAGAAGGTCTTGAAGCGCATCAGGATCAGAATGAGGTGCACAACCTTGAGAACCCAAACAACACATGCCATCTCTATATCGACCTTCTTCTGCAAGCTTGATAGCTCTGCGCACATTGTTTCTTCTTATGGAGTCGCCATCACAAGTAGTCTCACGAGGCATTGCATCGTTTCTAGCTTCCTCCCACAATTCGACCAGATGCCCCTCCCACCACTGGTGCAGGCGACTGAACAACAACGACTTGACAACATGTCTCTTCTTCCTCCCCCTACGTGAAGGAGCTCTGAGGACACTTTTTGCAAACATAAACAGCCTCACAAAACCCCAAAGACCATCCGCATAAGCATGACGTAATTCCACACTCAATTCTTCAGAGAGAAGTGGTCGCACAGACCTGGGAATGTGAGAAACAGTATACACTGGCAGGGTTGAAATTTTGTTCATGACAGCATTGAAAACATCAAGATATTTTCCATCCGGTGAGGAAAGCAAAGCTGCTGCCTTGATACCAGTCAGAACAATATCATTAGTTTCAGTAGCAGAAAAGAAACGATCATCGCACCTTTGATCAAGTTGTTCTGCTATAGGAATAATAGAAGAGGTAGGAAAATCACTCTCACCAATGCACTCAAGACTCTGGCCAGTAGCAGAACGAGACAACAGAACATAAGGCTGAGTCCTGCCATAATTTCCACTAGCGTCACACAGCCATGGAGAGATACCGGGATCATCCATTCTTCCACAACAACGAGAATGACCGCCACCCAGCGACCTACGACAACTATTCCATCGACGTGCGTAGATAAACCCACAAGCTGAGCAAACACAACGATCATGATCCTCCAGAAAACTTACACTTGGAAAAGAACGACGACAGACATGTTCCGAGTTGATATGCTGAAAAAGCGATGTCTCATCTCGATAAAGGGATTGGCACAGCGGACAACAGGTACAAACTGACGTATCAGATGAATTACCGGCCACAGCTGACATTTTCTATGACATCACAATCGGATGATGGCACCTCAGTCAAACAATGGAGACTGAAGATAAACAAAAGATACGGCAGATCGCGGAACGTACGTAGTACTTGATGACAATGATTTAAAGCAATAAAGTTGACGTCAGAGACAGTGAAGATGAAATGGAATAGAGATAAAATATGGTCAAACGTCCAGGTAGGATTCAAACTTGAAACCATTGGTTCGAAAGACGCAGAAAAAGCAACAGGAACGCCGCACAAGCCAATTAACGAGTTCAATGAAGGCAAAGTAAAACGATCGCAAACAAATCTATCTCGAAAAACTGGATGAAAGTCGGAGCTCATCTACCAGTGAGCGTCACCATATATATCCGGGACATGTATACATGTATATATATAGATACTTATATATATATATATATATATATATATATATATATATATATATATATATATATGTATGTATGTATGTATGTATGTATGTATGTACGTATGTATGTATGTATGTATGTATGTATGTATGTATGTATGTATGTACGTATGTATGTATGTATGTATGTATGTATGTATGTATGTGGCTCAATTGGTTAGAATGTGGAGTTGGAGATTGGAAACATCCGGGACCTTCGGGTCAGAGTTCAAGTGCGGGAGGGCCACATACATAAGTTCCCTTGGGCAAGGAACTAACATACAATTGCCTCTCTCTCCGGAGTGTCAGGTTCTGTCCAAGAAGCAAAGAAGAAGTTTACATATAGACAGTGACTGCTGATAGTGTTTCAATTGTATACTAGTATTGTAGATTGTATACTAGTATCGTAGAAAGTATAGTAGCAAGTACTTAGTAGTGTCTGCAGTAACCTGGGCCCTAAGGGTCCTTGTAACAAAAAAAAATGTATGTATGTATGTATGTGTGTATGTATGTATGTATGTATGTATATATCTTGTATATATACATATATACAAGATCCTAAATGTTTGTGTGCCTACTACTTCCTCGCACTTGGCTCATTGTCACTCGAACTCTCCAGACGTGCTCACTGAATGAAAATGAACATAACGATGTCAGGTTCAATAGGTGGGTCCCCTTTCGGTGATCAACCCTCGAGCAATAAATCTCTCTATTCTGTCCGACATCAATCGGATTGCTAAGCACGACATACAAGAGCAAAGCACGCAAGGAAATAAACGGTTTTTTGCTTTCACTTAGTCAAAATAGAACATTTAATCAGACATTGTAGGCGACGTCACAATTGCAAGGTCACACTATGTGCTGCCACAATGGATTACTTAATGGTTTCTTTTAGAGTTCAAGAGACGACATACGTTTACTATAAGTGCATTTTGGTTTGGTCTAGGAGCGTTTCATTTCTTTCTTGCAAGTTTTCTAAATTAGAATTATATTGACGTCACCTTGAGCCAGCTGTCACTATGAGCGGCATACGGAATCTAATTGTCAATGGAATACTTTCATGGTAATTCCTCACAATTGAATGCACCCGGGCAAAGCAGGGCAATGTAGCTAGTAAATTAATAAAATTTGAAAAATTTAATTTAATTCCAAATAAGATTAGCAAAAAATTTAATAAATAAAATTTAAGATAATTAAAAATTAAATTAACAAAAAAATTGAAAATTAAAAATTAAACTAACAAAAAATTTAAAACTTTAAAATTTAAATAATTAAAATTAAATTAACAAAATAATAAAAATTAAAAATTAAAATAATTAATTACTAAATTAACAAAAAAATTAAAAATTTAAAATTAAAATAATTAAAAATAAAATTAACAAAAATAAAAATAAAAATTTATAAATACAATTAAAAAATAAAATTAGGAAATTTAGTTAACTAAATGTATGAGATGTCAGTAAAACAAACAATTAGATTAACAACTGACCTAACGGTCTCCTGATATGCTAATGCTCGAGCTTTCATCTGCAGTTGCGTTTCATCGGCACTCAAACGAGGACAACAATCTTTTGTGAACATATCACCCGGCTCTATGTCCTCAGCCGGCCACAGAAGGCTGTAAGACTTTCCCGTTTCGGGAAACATAAACGGGGCACAATGAAAATTTGGAGACCAACTGTGAGGCATCCCACAACCTAATTCATCCATCATATACCACAGACGTGACTGCTGTCCTGCAACCATATTAATATTAATACACAACCATAATAATATTAATATTAATATATTAATATTAATACACAATCATATTAATATTAACATATTTAATGATACAACAACCCTATTAATATTAACACATTAATACTAATACACAATTACATTAATATTAACATATTAATGCACAACCATATTAATATTAACATACTAATATTAACGTATTTAATAATACAACAACCCTATTAATATTAACACATTAATACTAATACACAATTACATTAATATTAACATATTAATGCACAACCATATTAATATTAGCATATTAAATATTAACATATTAATATTAATACACAAACATATTGATACTAACACATTAATAATACACAACCTTATTAATATCAACATATTAATATTATTACACAACCATGTTAATATGGCGTAACATGAACGACCCAGGCGAACAATGAAATGCCACTGACCCTCCGACGTCACAGCCTGAAAGGTGCAAATGGATCTCCACATTGCGTGCAGCACGTTATCGACTCTTGCCTCCACGCTACACTGCACCTCCAGTCGCTGCATTTCTGCTTCTTTCTCATCCAAATGCCGCTCTCCTGCCAATAGATACGGCCATGCATCTGTGTCGCTGTTGGCCTTTTGTATCGTCATTTGTACGTCTCCGTTTGATTCAATCATCCAGAAACATTCGTTGCTGACAACCGAGTGATAGAACTGACCATCAATAATAGGACCACACTCACGCACTCCAAATTTCCACATTTTGCTTGATAGTCTATTGTCAATGTCTTTCTTGTTGTAACCACGTGGTATTCCTATTGTCACCGTTATTGTGTTGTCGTCTTGATTCTCTATCCAACTGTAACCATAACATTCTCGTCTGCCCTCCTGTCTCGCTGTGCCGCTTTGATTTTGAAGAAATCCCGTATACAGTCGCTCCATGTGCTCATCGTCATCCGTCTTATCATCAAACGAGCCCTTCATTGCAGCTTTAAATTCATCAAATGTCACACGTTTCGACTCTCGACTTGAAGTGTCAGATGACGACGAACTCTCGCTTGCATTCATGATCGATGGAATCAATTCCTGGTGAGTTGAATTCAACATGCGCCTTGCAATCTCACCACTCACATTTGCTACTTTCATGACAGCTGCTACTTGGTGACTATCGACAAAACTTGCTTGTTGCCGACTGCTACAATGTTGCAAGTCGAGTATACTTTCGAGTCTGATGACCAGCTTCTCATCGTTTAGTAGGTCGTGTTTGGCTCCCTTGCATCCATCACTCTTCCACACATGATCGAGGAAATACACGTCTCTCTCTTTCATCAAATATTTGAATTCCTTCATATATACTGTATAGACCTTGGTCCTCACCCCCTCCTCCTCGTGCTTGCCCGACCTCTCCTCCATGTGGAACTCACCAAACTCGCCCAAGTCCAACAATCTGACTTGAAACTTTTTGTACAACGTGTCCCACAGCCTGTCTGGCATCCCAATTGAACGCAGCTGCACCTTGTGAGCGTCGCGAAACGCCATTGCAAATAGCTAACGCGCGCTAGAAGCGTAACATAAACTAGGCGTGGCAGTGAAGTCATAGCCATTTTAGATTGATCGAGTCGATTGCAGCACTAATGACATCGTTTTGCGCCTCTCTGTTTGTTTTTTCATCGCTCTTGCACGGTTAGCTGCACGTACCCGCTTGCTACACTGTAGCTACACTGTAGCAACTTGTACATGTACATGTGTTCATCTGTTTTTCTCGCAGCCTCTATTGCATGTCAGCAACTCGGCATGTACAAACCTATTCCTGAAAGCGCCTACGACCTGTTGCCCGCGTCTTCAGACGACATCAGCAAGAATCCGTACGGATATTATGTGACGTCTCTTCCAAGCATCGAAGACACGGCAACTCCAGATCCGTGCGTGCAAATCATGGCGCCTGCTCAGTACATGGTAGAGATCATGGTATGTCTGTATGCGGTCTGTTTAGAACTTGGTAGATTATAATGTAGCACTTTGTTGTTGCAGATGCAAGCCGTCACTGGCAGTTTCCAAATATGGTGTGTGACATCGCGTAGTCACGTGACAATCATGAAATAGTGTTTGCCTATTGTTTTAGTGGGAAAGATGATTCCAGTGATCCCGTCGAATTTTGTGGTGCTGTAAGTTGTTTGCAATGGACCACATAAAACCATCAACGTGTTCTTAAAAATTTGATTTCAATTAATTAATTTTATCAAACTAAAGTTTTATTTATTAGATTTAAGTTGAATATACTTGTCTTGATAAATTAATAAA
Source organism: Corticium candelabrum (assembly GCF_963422355.1). Classification (NCBI taxonomy): domain Eukaryota; kingdom Metazoa; phylum Porifera; class Homoscleromorpha; order Homosclerophorida; family Plakinidae; genus Corticium; species Corticium candelabrum. Next base: position 834,583 of record NC_085106.1, read on the forward strand.
TTAATTAATAATTAATTATAAAAATTAATTAATTTAATTTAATTATAAAAATTTAATAAGTAATTATAAAAAAATTAATAAACTTATTAATAATTTAATTATAAATTAAATAATTAATTTTTAATATTAATTAAAACAAGACTGTTGAACATATGATTTGTTGTGTAGGGTGAAGTTCGATATTGTGGTGCTATTCCAAAGAACAACCCAACATACACATTCTTTTGTGAAAATTCATGTGAGACATCCGATAATTCATTTTTTTTCTATCGTTTCTACATACAAAACTCAACAGGTCAGTAGATTATAATCAATTTGTTTTTGTATGTTTGTCTGTCTCTGTGTATGTCCATATTTTGATTTAATTTTTGTATATTTGTCTGCCTTTGTGTATGTCCATGTTTTTAATGTAATTTTTGTATGTTTGTCTATCTTGTGTATGTCCATATTTTGATTTAATTTTTGTATATTTGTCTGTCTTTGTGTATGTCCAGGGTTTATTTAATTTTTGTATGTTTGTTTGCCTTTGTGTATGTCCATATTTTGATTTAATTTTTGTATATTTGTATGTCTTTGTGTATGTCCATGTTTTAAATGTAATTTTTGTATATTTGTCTGTTTTTGTGTATGTTCATATTTTGATTTAATTTTTGTATATTTGTCTGTCTTTGTGTATGTCCATGTTTTTAATGTAATTTTTGTATGTTTGTTTGTCTGTGTGTGTCCAAATCTTTATTCGAGTTTTGTATGTCTGTTTGTCTTTGTGTATGTCCAGATTGTAATGTAATTTTGTATGTTTGTTTGTCAACACGTATGTCCAAATTTTATTCAATTTTGTATGTTTGTGTGTCTGTCCAGGTTTTTGATTTAATGTTGGTATTTTTGTGTGTGTAGATGTCCATGTGTTGATCAGTTAACAACTTCGTCTGTTTCTAGAATTGGTGCAAGATCCACAAGATTGGTGTCAGAATCGTAATCCCAGTGAGTTCCCAAAATCTCTACAAAGGCTGCCGGATTCGATCAACAATGTGCCTGATGCCCCAAAGGATCGTGACGTGGGATTAGGTGCGGGCATCATTTCATCTCCCTCATTCTTTGTCATCTTTATATCTCTTTTTACTCTTTTGCTCACTTTTCTGTGACATTGATATTAACTTGTGTGACATTGAATGCAACCGTTGTTGCATCTTTATAATGTTATGTGCATGGCTGACTTCTTGTCGATGCTGGACGTACCAGGAAGCCAGGAAGTTTTATGATTACATTACGTGATATGTAGGGTAGTCAATGACGAGCGTTCATACCTCACATTGTGATAAGGATATTGCACACAGGGTCTCAACGATTTAGAACTGCACGTGTGTGTGTGTGTGTGTGTGTGTGTGTGTGTGTGTGTGTGTGTGTGTGTGTGTGTGTGTGTGTCCAACCGTGTATGTGTGTTTGTGGTGTGTGTGTCCATCCGTGTGTGTGTGTTTGTGGTGTGTGTCCATCCGTGTTTGTGGGGTGTGTCCATCTGTGTGTGATGTGTGTGTCCATACGTCCATGTGTGTGTGTGTGTGTGTGTGTGTGTGTGTGTGTCCATCTGTGTGTGTGTGTGTGTGTGTGTGTGTGTGTGTGTCCATCTGTGTGTGTGTGTGTGTGTCCATCTGTCTGTCCATGTGTGTCCATCCGCCCGTCCGTGTGTGTATGAGTTTGTGTGTCCGTCCGTCCGTCCGTGTGTGTGCCCATCCGTCCGTCCGTGTGTAAGTGTGTGTGTGTGTGTGTGTGTCCGTCCGTCCGTGTGTGTGTGTGTCCGTCCATCCGTGTGTGTGTGTGTGTGTGTGTGTGTGTGTGCATGCGTGGGTGTATATGTACTAAACATCCCATCAATATCTGCATACCAACAAACGGTCATGCACCATAACGTTCTCCCAAGATCAACTATGTTACAATTAATATCAACTATACACATACGTGTCTCCACATTCCATCACAACTACAAAATAAAAAATAAAACCCCTCAAACCTTCAGTCCAAATCTGCCAAGCTTGATACCAATTTCGTATCACATTGTGACTCCACCGGACGTGGACTCAAGCTATTCAGTGAGCCAAGGATATCGTCGGGATTGTTAAGACTGCAACTGTTACCTACAGCTCCGAAGCATTTCTCAGCAACAGACTGACTTCGAAATTTACGGTTGTTAACAAGCATAGAGTCTGTCTGTCCGTGTACTAAAGGAGAGTTCTCGGTCATGCTTGTGCCGTCTTTGTACAGTTTGTCGTCGATATCCTTTTGAAATTTGACGGCTTTCCTGCATCGTAGAGTGACAGAATGAGCAGATTTTTACACAACAGGAAATTGATTTTACCTGAAGTATGAGTGGAGGAAGACGACGTAGATGGTTGGGACAAGGAGTGTGTAGTACAAAAATGATGTTGTATCCATTATGCTAGACACACAGAGAAGAGAGATGTCAATTATTGTATTGAACAATGACATAAGTATATAATTCTGCAGCTCTGTGTGTGTGTGTGTGTGTGTGTGTGTGTGTGTGTGTGTGTGTGTGTGTGTTGTGTGTGTGTGTTTGTGTGTGTGTCCATGTGTGTGTCCATGTGTATGTGTGTGTGTGTCCATGTGTATGTGTGTGTGTGTCCATGTGTGTGTCCATGTCCGTGTGTGTGTGTGTGTGTGTGTGTGTGTGTGTGTGTGTGTGTGTGTGTCTACGTGTGTGTGTGTCTATGTGTGTGTGTGTGTGTGTGTGTGTGTGTGTGTGTGTGTGTGTGTGTCTATGTGTGTGTGCGTGTGCATGCATGTGTGTGTGTGTGTGTGTGTGTGTGTGTGTGTGTGTGTGTGTGTGTGTGTGTGTGTGTGTGTGTGTCTACGTGTATTTGTGTCTATGTGTGTGCGTGCATGCATGCGTGCATGTGTCCATCCATGTGTGTGTATGTGTGTCTATGTGTGTGTGTGTGTGTGTGTGTGTGTGTGTGTGTGTGTGTGTGTGTGTGTGTGTGTGTGTGTCTATGTGTGTGTGCGTGTGCATGCATGTGTGTGTGTGTGTGTGTGTGTGTGTGTGTGTGTGTGTGTGTGTGTGTGTGTGTGTGTGTGTGTCTACGTGTATTTGTGTCTATGTGTGTGCGTGCATGCATGCGTGCATGTGTCCATCCATGTGTGTGTATGTGTGTCTATGTGTGTGTGTGTGTGTGTGTGTTCGTGTGTGTGTGTGTGTGTGTGTGTGTGTTCGTGTGTGTGTGTGTGTGTGTGTGTGTGTTCGTGTATGTGTGTGTGTGTGTGTGTGTGTGTGTGTGTGTGTGTGTGTGTGTGTGTGTGTGTGTGTGTGTGTGTGTGTGTGTGTGTTCCATCCATGTGTGTGTGTGTGTGTATGTGCGTGCGTGCATGCATGTGTGTCCGTGTGTATGTGTGTGTGTGTGTGTGTGTGTGTGTGTGTGTGTGTGCGTGCGTGTGTGTGTCCGTGTGTCCATGTGTGTGTGTGTGTGTGTGTGTGTGTGTGTGTGTGTGTGTGTGTCACTGTGTGTGTGTCCGTGTGTGTGTGTGTGTGTGTCCATGTGTGTGTATTCATGTGTGTATGTGTGTCCGTGTTCATGTCTGTATGTGTGTGTGTGTGTGTGTGTGTGTGTGTGTGTGTCCATGTGTGTGTGTGTATGTGTGTGTCCATGTGTGTGTGTATGTGTATGTGTGTGTCCATGTGTGTGTGTGTGTGTGTGTGTGTGTGTGTGTGTGTGCATGTGTGCAAAGAGAGAGAGAGTTCACATACGTCTGTTCAAGCATTTGCAACAACTACTCACCAATATGCAAAGTTAGAATCACTGCACACAGATTGATCATCCAGCTGATACACAAGAATAAGAGAAAGACCAACACACTGTCCAACATGGCACATCCCCAATAAAAGGCAATACAAATAGAACGATTTCCGAGCTACAAACAAGCAATCACAACATCAATCCAACAACAGCTTATCACAGAAACCAAAATTTTTCCAAACTTAAACAGAAAATACGCAAAAATCAAAGAGTGACAATTTAGACTACAACGTGTTACTCATAACACTTGTAGAAACATTTGCTTAATAGGTTATGTTATACAATGGCAGGGATGTAAGGCACATCGACAACTCACCTGGTAGCTTGAATTGGTGTAGATGTGACGTGAGTAACAACAGGAAGGGAATGAAATAAACCTACAATGACGCAATTGCTGATTGTACTCTAATTCACACATTCATACAGCAGTCATTGTCCATGCCTTTATCTTTATCTGTCCGTCCGTCCGTCTGGCTAAATGTCTGTCTGTCTGTCTGTCTGTCTGTCTTTTATTTCTTACATCAAACTATGATACAATTCTGCAAAGAACTACAGTAATACAACTAGACTAATGTTCATTGAAAGCTAACATTACAGTAAACTAAAACACTTATATATAACTAAGACTAATGAGGAAAAATTGAGTGCTGAGAGAGTCAGGCCTCTTCAGACCCACCGCACAACATGCTAAGTTTCTTTAATATAACTTGAACATTACACTTCTGTAATTGTACGGAAAATGTTTTTCTCCAAAAATCTAAAAATTCCGCAGCATTAGGTCTTCCTGCTTCATCTGATGAAAAGGCTGCCAGTTTCTGTAAAAAATTTCTCGTCTCTTCTCCCCATGATCCAAAATGTTCCATAACCAGTGGAATGACTTTGACTACTGAGCCTCCAGGCAGTTGGTGTTGTTCATACTTGGCCATCTTTCTGGTTTCTCTTCGATTAGCTGCAATCCCTGTTGCCTCAGCAAAGCTTGGGAAAACATCTGAGCTCCAAGGGTGTGCCAATGAGATGTCAAGATCAATATTAGCACCCAACTCAGCATCAAACATGATAATGTCAGGTCTACATTCTGTCTGTCTGTCTGTCTGTCTGTAAATCTGTCTGTCTGTCTCTCTAAATCTGTCTGTCTGTCTGTCTAAATCTGTCTGTCTGTCTGTCTGTCTATCTGTCTGTCTGTCATTTATATATTTTCCAACACCAAACTATCATGCATTGCTGAAAAATCACAAAATTTATGAGTCCACAACTAAAAACAATACAATCTAAAGCTAAGATAAAACATAACCACTATATGAAATCTAAGTTAAAACTAAAAACTAAAGTCCTATAGTCTATGACTGAAAAACTAGTTGCTGAATGGTTCAGCACTCACATCCTCAGCCTCGAGCAATGACAGTTTCTTATAATAACCTTTGCATTTAATGGTTACATTTCTGAACTTGTATTGAAATTGCTACTGCCCGATGTTGGAAACATATCTGAGATCCATGGATGAGCTACTCTCTGTTCGCGTTCATTGTGTATTTTAAAAAATCTCTATAACTCCTGTGTCCTTTGTCGGTAAGCGACGATCTTGGCATCATTCGAAAGCGCAAGAGGCCGGATTTCTTGTAGACACTAAACATAGCATGTAAATAAGACACACCCAGAAGGATAAGGGTTTTGCATATCAAAGACCATTAGTCTATTAGAACATTATGATTATGATATACAGATAAGTGGTCACGTAAGCAGATGCCATGTCAATTACTTCATTACTACTAGTAATGCGTGAACCTCCCTCGAGCGTCGCTTCAAACGAAAGCTATGAAGCAATACTCATTGGGAGTAGCTTCGATCCGGAGTGGAGCAAATCTAGCTTTCCCCCAACCAGTCTCGTGTAGGTACACAGAGTGTAGCCAAACACCGAGGCTGCCGACTGCTCTTTCTAGCGACCGTAGACAGGATAGAAGCCGGTTCTAATTTTTCCAAAGCTATAGTTATAATTCTGTATGTCTTTGTGTATCACATTATGTACATTAGTTAGCTACGGTATCAGTAGTTGGCGACGCGCGTTAGCAAGGAAGCCCCGTACGTAGCACGAGCACTACTCTTCACGTTTGTGCATACTACGGCAGCAAGATTGGATGCTCGTAGATTTTCAGGTAGCGCTACTTGAAATACAACGTTTCTGTTGTTTCTGATCAAAAATTGACGTCTTTCTGGCTAGATGTTCTCTCATGCCGAACAGCGCGTAGTGATTGGCTGCCCAGCCATTGTCCCTCCTTGCCGCGTGCGACGCAAAGAAGAAGAATGCGTCGTGATTGGTCACTCGCTTGCATACCATACATTCCTGAAGTGTGACACCCATATATGGTCATTTTTGGCATACATAGTCAGCCAGCCAGAGATTTGGGGCAAATAGAACCCCGTTAGTATACCGCTCCTCGCAAGTCACGTGACTTCTTCAAAGTCCCGTTCCTTTGACTCGTAGCTTTCAAATTAATTACTCTAGTTCAAAGCTTCATACGTTCAGCAACGCTTGGTCGTGTTCGTCTGGGCTTGGCTGATCAATGCAACATCACTATCAACTCCTGTCACTTTGTAGTTGTCATCTATCTCATTTGTGATGTTAGAGCTTTCCATGCTGTCTTCCCTGCATCCCATCTTTTTCCTAGAAATTTTCTTCTTCTTTTTTTCTACGAGTTTGCAGGTATTGTAAGTCACAGTAAAACATGTCTGTGTCAGTAACAGTAAATCCGGGTCACAGTAAACAAGCTATTGATGTCATAATCACTTAGTAGGTCACAGGCAATTAGTTAAGTGTTTCTAAACCAACACAGGTGCTTCATTACATAGTTCCTGATTCACAGTGAACACGAACAGAGAGTAGGGCAAAGTCTAAATCAATCTGAATCAAAGATGACTATATCCGGGCGATCAACAGAAGTAGTGTAGCAATGGCACACGATGAATCATGATGGTGAATTTTGAGACTTCGCAAGCATTCTAACCAAACCGATGCAATGCATTCGTGTGACCATACAAGACCACCATTGGTCTTACACGTAAAAATATGGTAGCCGCTGTTGTCTAGAGGTGAGTTGCAGTTACAAGACTCTACCCATTCTGAAATGGTGATAGGCAGGTCCAATCTCACATGGCAGCACGCCAAGCAAAATTCACAAGGGTTGAGTGCAAATTCGTATGAGGTTAGCACATGTCTGTCTGTCTGTCTGTGTGTCTGTCTGTCTATCTGTCTGTCTGTCTATCTGTCTGTTTGTCTATCTGTTTGTCTGCTGATCATCTGTCTATCACTATTCTGTCCGTTGCTACTCACCACAACGAAAAACGATGATTCTGCCAACATAAACTTCACTCCTCCATAGAGAAAGTACGCGTCATTCCCAGATCCTCCAGTGTGAGTACCATTATCACCAATAACCTTCGCATGCTCAATCACCGGCTTCACTGTAAACTCAAGAACAGTTTGAGTGACTGCCCAAACGACGCTAATGGGCACGGACACGATGAAAGCACGAATGATTATTTTGTTGCCAGACGAACTGCCTGCAACAGTATAAGACAACATACGTGACCACAAAATAGACAGAAAGGAAAGCAAACCAAGAGATTCTAACCAACCAAATGCGAGGCCCAAACTGACCACCATCATTGCCGTGATGAATAAGATTAAGTGAAGCAACACCCACAGAATCTATAGAACCAATTGCAAAATATTTATTACTACACAAGTAGCTCACCATCCCGTTCTTCACACAGACAGATTTACGGCCATTTTTAGGCTTCGTACGTAAGAGTTGGACTGATGAAGCATCATGTGTTGTAAGTGCGTGTTGAGAAAGACAGCGATGCTCATCATTAACTCTTTCATTAACTGGAAAAAAGTTTCAGTAGTAGCTTTCGCGCCGGGCACTGCGCTGGTCCTGTGAGTCAAGCCAGCGAGTAGCTTCGTCATCTTTTTCCTGTCGCACGCAGTGATAACTTTCATCGCTTTGCCTTTCACGAAATAGCAGACAGAGAGCGCTTTCGGGGGGCATTTTAACCGTGTACAGGCGGGTTTGCTGTAATGACGCAAACGTTTGTGACGCCACAATAAATGTGCGACATCACAATAGGTGACATAACAATGAGTAGCCACAAGGTGACATCATGAAGTACAGATGAATGCCACCAACGCATAAGTATAGGACACAGACTACCGTAAACATCACCAGTTGCTATTCCAAAGTGAGAAAAGACCGCATGCTAAAGGAGAAGCGAAGAAGTGCAGCGGTTTGCGAGCGCATAGGGAACAAACTTTTTGGGACGTCACGATTTTCAAAAACTCCCACACAAAGCAAAGTACACAGCACCAGCCACCACGAAGAGCACCAGTTGCTTTACGAAAGTAGAAAAGGTTATGTACTAAAGCAGAAGCGGTTTGCAAGCAATTATGAAACAAAAATTCAAAATGGCCGTGCCCATGGACCACTTTCCTTTATATATAGAGATATAATCAATGACTAATTAAAAATCAATATTATAAATGAATGTTTAATTAATATTAATGATCTAGTTTAAACATATCAATATTAACTAATAGTCTAGCTACATACGTGTTTGCAAAAATATTATAAATATATGTTTAATTAATATTAATGATCTAGTTTAAACATATTAATATTAATTAACTAATAGTCTAGCTACATACGTGTTTGCAAAAATATTATAAATATATGTTTAATTAATATTAATGATTTAATTTAAACATTAATATTGTAATTAATAAACATTGATATTAACTATAGTCTCGCTACATAAGAGAAAACACAAATACTGTTTAGCGATCAGATCATTTCGGTTACACCAGAGGTGTGGCACATTCCCAAGACAGTCACACAACTACACACACACACACACACACACACACACACACACACACACACACACACACACACACACACACACATCTAGTATGTATAGTCCATGCAATGACATGTAGACCAGAAGCAATTCAATACCATTCAAGTAAGCTATCCGCTCAGTTACATGACTCTTACAAAGTCCTAGCTCAGAGCTAAAATTACTTACTTGAAATCAATTTATCTATATAAATAAATATTTAATTTTAATAATTAAAATTACAAATATAAGATTAATATCAATTTCAAAAAATAAATATTTTATATGTACATGTATACAAACACTACCAAATGACTTCACCTTCACTACTTCAACCGTGTCACTAGCTGCCAAGGCGACAACACAACGTACAACACTGAAAACCGTCGCAACCCACACCTAGACGACAACAAATTCCATCACTTCCTCAAACTTGAGTGGGCGTGGCCGTAGTCTGTGTGCCCCAACACCGACATTCACTGAGTGTGTTGCGTGTGGAAGTGTCGCATGCGGTGATGCTCACCAGCACGTAGAACGTACGAAAAATCGCCCTCGGCTCCGTTTTCAGTCTTCTAACAGCGTGTGCCATCGTAACGGAGAGATAGATGAGAAAGAGAGTGGCGGGTATGAGCAGCACGACATCCCAGAGAGCAACTCTAGACAATACACACACAAAATCGCATCCGCGTTCGGTCTGAGAGCAACTTGTTTGCTGTAATGATTGTTCTCATACTTGGCATGATGGACGCCGATCTTCTCGACGAGGATGTCAACGCAAAAACAGTCGGTGTTGTTGACCATTGGTGCTATTGTTCAGATACGGGATCTTGAAGAATCTGGATACCCGTAGGTAGTAAACTTTAGAGCCGGTGTCTAGGCTGGATTTACAATAAGTGTTTGCGTTCGCGTCTTGCGTCTTTTTTCTGGAACTGTGTACATTATTTCTACACGCGTTTGCGTCGACGTCTTCTGTCTCCATCAACGTATTTTAAGTTAGCGCACGTTAGACTGCAATGTCTACCGAAGAAGCTGTTTGCTGATTGCAACCTCGCTTGCATTGTGTCGTAAACGATCGATCAGAGGAAAGGAAAGAGAGAACGGGTTCTTGCCATAACGCTCCTTCTATCTAGATAGCTCTCTACATGAAAAAGCTTTTCGGCGATGCTAGTAGGCGACATCTCGGGTAGCTGAGAATTACCGCCGACGGTAATTGTGACAACCTATTTTGTACGCCATGCAGGCATGTCTAAAGCTGGATTTACAATATGGCTTCCGTAAGCAATGATTATTGATTTCGGCGCTGCACTCGACGTTGAGCAGTCTGTAGATTGTGTAGGGAGCTGTCCTTGCTTGTGGATGATCAACTGCAAGACGTACAAAGACCTGCGTGCATGAGAGAATACCTAGAAATTGATTTTGAGCAAGCTGGGGTTCCGGCAGAGTTCTGCTAGTAGAAAATCGAAGAGCGAGTGGTCAGTTCAATAATTCAGGCTGCGACGTCTACGGCGCGCTGAATCGTATTGTGAATGGTATGACGCGTGTGACGCTGTCACGGGGATTTGTGCACCCGGTGATTTGTGTACCCTCGCGCTTTGCTCGCGATTCCAGACCGTCGACTCGATGCTCCAGACCTCATGTCGGGTACACATATCACCGGCCATGATGCAAAGCTGCTGGTGATTTCGGACCCCGGTGATTTGTGTACCCTTGTGCTTTCCTCGCCGTCCCAGACTGCTTTCAAGCTACAGGACTCGCGATCGTAATGCAAACTAAAGTACTCTCTGTTCCCGATCATCTATTGTACATCTGCATTTAGCTAGAGAACGAATATCTCGTGACAGTTGCACCCGTGGCCGGAAGATGACCATGAAGAAGCCGGATGATGACTGAATCGAAGAAGCCGGATGTATGATGACTGTGACTCAACCGGATGATGACTGACTCCTAGAACTGCCGGATGGTGACTGTGACTCAACCGGACGACTGTGATCACAGTCACATGTGACTCAATCGGATAATGACTGCGGCATGCCGAGGGTACACTATATATTTAGAGACACAGCTCTAGCGCTGGATTCAGATGCAGGTTGTTGCAGTTGTGCAGTTGAGTGTCTACAGTCGCGAGCAGTTGTGTATCATAGCACGTAGAATTGATTCTTTGGTTAACTACAGTTGATCTACTCTAGAGTTGTAGCTGTATCTACGATTTCATACTAATATGCTTCTATTTGGCTTGTAATAAGTTGTCTCAGTCTGGACGCGCGTGATAGAGCCATATGGACAATCCAGAGTTGACGGATGCAGAGTCAGACGTAGAAGCTACAGTAAGATAGCATTGACATCTGCATGCATTAGTATTGGAGAATGCTCTAAACAATTGCAACGTTACAATTACTTTAATGATGTGGTAGGAAGTAGATACTGTAACTTCAGCAGAACAATGGTCGGAAAACATTGTGAACTCATACATAGAGTTCCTAGTCTCTGGAGGGACAAACTACACTGATATTCCAAGCAGGAAACGAAAGTCATTTAGAAGAAGAGCAAAAGATTTTACAGTTCAAGATGGAAGGTTGTACTACACAAAGACTCCAGGTTTACTCAGACTGGCACTTGGTAGCAAAAATGAGCAAGATCGTGCCTTTCAGGCTAGTGCATCATAATAAAAATTAGTTGCAGTTACTTGAAATAGCTATGTATATGAGTGAAGAATCACTCTGTTGATTGATGTAGGAGTGTCACGTAAATCCAACTGGCGGTCATCTGGGAAGAACTAAAACCACTGACAAAATAAGGAGCAGATACTACTGGCCAAACCAGTACATTGATATCGCAAATCAGGTAGAAATTGTTTTGTTACTAATCTTGTAAAATAATTTAACTAGCACAATTAATGTTGTCTAGATAAGAAAATGTGATAGGTGCCAGAGGACGAATTCTGTTCTCAAATTGCAGTCAAACGAACTCCACCCTATTCCTGTTCGTTCAGAAGTGTGGAGTCTAGTTGGAATTGATCTCATGGGACCGCTAACAATGACAATTCAAGGAAACCAATACATACTAACAATGACATGCTATTTCAGTAAATGGGTTGAAGCTTTCCCCATATCAGACAAAACTGCTGTTACAGTGGCCAGGGCTTTGTACACTGCCTACTGTAGGCATGGAGCACCAAACGATATTATCACTGATCAAGGCAGAGAGTTTGTCAACCAGGTTGTATGAGATATGTCCTATGTGCTTGTTAATTAAATCATGTATGTCCAATGTAAACTTTGCTTCACCTGTAGGTGTATGTACCACTAGTTGGATGTTTATACTGTGTTTGCTTCAACAGGTGTGCAAGGTACTCCATTGTCAATTCAATGTCAGGCAAAGAATAACAGCTGCTTATCATCCTCAGTCTAACGGACTAGATGAAAGAACAAATCAAACAATTAGAAAGTAAGATAAACAATATAAGAAGATAAGTGTAGTTCTATTGCAATTAGAGTATTATGACTACATAGATGCCTTGAAAAATTGGTAATAGAGCATGAAGAAGACTGGGATGAACTCCTTGACCCAGTTCTCTTTGCTATTCGAACCAGTGTTCAAGAGTCCACCAAGTTCACTCCTTTCTTTTTAATGCATGGGCGAGAAGCTAGGTTTCCTTTAGAAGCTGAAAACAGTGAGATCACTTCTGTCAGTCAGTTGGGTGATGTGCAGCAAGCAGTACATCATCTAAAGGAAATGAGAAACAAAGTTTTCCCTCAAGTAAAAGAAAACATTGAAAACAGTCAGGAAAGACAGAAACAACAATACAGAAAAAGAAAAGGAGCTGTAGTAAACTCTATCCAGGTTGGACAGACTGTTTTGCGATTAAATATGCTAAAAAGGACAACGAAAGGTCATAAGATGGAAGACACCTGGCTTGGACCATACAGAGTTATAGAAATGACTGCATCTGGTGGCTGTGTCCTTCGTTGCATCAAAACTAATTCAACAATGAAGCGCAAAGTTAATATTAGTCAGCTGAAGATCTACAATACACCACAGAAGTCTTCTGAATTGGCAAATGCGACAAGCAAAGATGATGAATCAGCTGCTACTAGGATTAAGGGCAACAGCAAGCCAAATTTCTCAGATTTAGAACGTCAGCTATTTGATCAAAGTCTGTTACGGCTGTGGCGCACAGGAGCAATATGGGAGGCTTGGAAAGCTGAAGAAGACGACGAGAGAGAGGTATGCTTACATCTAGCTACTGGCACATATGATTAGTTATGTTATGGTTACTGCATGTACTTTGTGTTTTGCAGCTTGCTGAACATACAAGCTCTGTTGAAGAATGTTGGCTTAGTGTCAATGTAGACGTGGCTCTGTGGCTAGACTGTCGAACATATGAGAAAAAGCCAACATTAAAACGAGTTAGTGATTTTGTGCTAGTAAATTCTGTTGTTCATCAAGAGTTCAATGATTTTGCAAAAGCTGAAATAACACCAGAATTGCAATTACTACTAGACGTGGACTTAATTAAGGTCTGGGAAACTGACAAAGCACTCTCATTGCCAAGGGTGTCTCGATATCAAAACGTGTATGTCAACATCAGCAGCTCTCAACTTGATGACCTATGTCTGTGGGTATATGATATGAGAAAGCTGTATAACAGTAAAGGAAGAAGTTTGTTTGAGGTAGTTAATAAGAGAGCAAGTATGCCTCAAACATTGTCTAGTCTAACATCAGCTGCCGAGAGTTCACAAAGAGTAATTCAACTGAATTTGCCACAATAACCAGAAGATTTGTTATAAAATTTTCTTTTGCAGTGGGTACATGGTCTGGATCTCAATGAAACTGATAAATGTATTATACAAGGCAAGTGTGCCGACGGCTTTCTAACTGACAAGCACATGCATGCTGCTCATCAGCTTCTATTAAAGCAGTTTCCCTACATCAGTGGACTAGAGTCAACACTCCTTTGCCAGACTTACGGATTCGCTCATGTAACAAGTGATGGTATGAAATAAATACCCCTCTCACTGACATGACACACACACACACACACACACACACACACACACACACACACACACACACACACACACACACACACACACACACACACACACACACACACACACATACATGTGCACACACACACACACACACACATGCACGCACGCACACACACACACACACACACACACACACACACACACACACACGCACACACACACACACATACACGTGCACACACATACACACATGCACACACACACACACACACACACACACACACACGCACACACACACACACATACACGTGCACACACATACACACATGCACACACACACACACACACACACACACACACACACACACACACACACAACACCACACACACAACACCACAACACAACACACACAACACCACACTACACCACACTACACTAATAGTGTAATATTATCAAAATAATATTATAAGCATTCATGTGGTTTGTAATAATAACAAATGCATTTTTGTACAGCTATTCAGATTCATTTTACAGGAAGTCATCATTGGGTGACTTCAACCTGCTTTGGCAAACAAGTACGACTATACGACAGCAATGCTGGCCTACACTTGTCTCCTTGTATGGAAACACAGCTGGCGCAAATCTATCAATTGGCTCACAAAGACAACATTCTCATGGTAGAACAAATGCCAGTGCAACAGCAACAAAATGGTAAAGATTGCGGGCTATTTGCAATAGCATATGCATTTCATGCAGCTCTAGGAGATGATGTAACCATCATGCATTTTGATATTTCCAAAATGCGACAACATCTGATTTACTGTTTGGATCGAGAGGAGCTCTCACCTTTTCCAATGGAAGAAGACAAGCCATTGGAAACATGTGACAGAAGTCACTTTTATATTACTTTGCACTGCACGTGTTTGTTGCCAAAGACACATGGCAAGATGGTAGTGTGTTACGTCTGTGAAAACTTGTATCATGACAGATGTGTCACAATGTCAGGTAGTGAGCCTTGGATTTGCGCTAAATGTAGATAAATGTCTTGCTATACACAGCTTCAGTATTAATTTGTTCAATTAATACATCAACTTTAAATATACAAAGTTGAAACTGTGAACTAAGTCAGAATCTAGAACCTTAATTAAACATTTGACAACGATATCTTCTCTTCTCTAGACTTACCTTAAATTGCCAGCTGTGTTAAGATCTCCGTCCGTCCGTGTGTACACATGACCAGGTCGTCCATAAGTCTCTAGTTGGCATACACGCGTGCACATCAATGCTCCTACAGCGATCCCCAGTTGCAAGTTGAGAACTGCAGGCTTGTAGACCCATCTATGCTTGCAGCTGAGTCTGCAATCGTCTCCAACTAATGTTGGAGTGAATCTCCTTCGTACATCAACAACGTCAGGCTGGTCAACCGATTGATTGGTTACGTACTAGACTTCACTCACAAAACGACGCCTAGAGACGAGTATTCAGTAATATCAATTGCTTGAAACGTTGTCACGGTTTGGGACGGCGAGGAAAGCACAAGGGTACACAAATCACCGGGTGCACAAATCCCCGTGACACCTTGCATCATGGCCGGTGATATGTGTACCCGACATGAGGTCTGGAGCATCGAGTCGACGGTCTGGAATCGCGAGCAAAGCGCGAGGGTACACAAATCACCGGGTGCACAAATCCCCGTGACAACGCGATGCGTGCCACTCCCACGCAAGACAACGTGACGCGACGCACGCGACGCGACGCTCAAGCGTTCCATATTGTAAATCCAGCCTAAGGCTAGATTAGAATTGCTCTACTGTCTGTTTCCCTTAGGTGTGAACTTGAAAATCATCAATATCTCCGCTGTTTTTTGGACTTTCGCGATGATCTCGGTATCGTTAGAAACCGCTAGGTCTGGCATTTCTGTTTATCAAATTATCTAAGCCTTTCCTACAAAAGAAGCGGAAGGATGATACTTTTGCATATCAAGGACAAATGGGTGGAGCAATGGTTATTATCTTGTAAGACCAATGGCCATTGTTCACGAATGGATCAGCAAGTAGCAACTGGAACCATTAAGATAATTGGTGTAACATGGTCCAACTGGAACAGCTCTTAGTGCTCTAATGAGCACACCTGGTGTGACCTCTACTTCATTACTCGCTTGCGATCGGAAGAGAAGGATCCGAGTTCGCATGCGAGGTAACGCAAGGCGCAAGATTGTAACGAGAAACCGAGTCTATGTTCTAAATCCTTCTTTACGCGTTGGCCGGGCGCCGTTGTGACAGAGACGTGATCGTGAGAAAGAAGAACAATGACAGAAAGTGACGCTCTAGCTAGACTACTACTAGTAGGCTCATCGGAACCACGACACTGAAACCGGAAAACCGA
Organism: Corticium candelabrum; assembly: GCF_963422355.1. Classification (NCBI taxonomy): domain Eukaryota; kingdom Metazoa; phylum Porifera; class Homoscleromorpha; order Homosclerophorida; family Plakinidae; genus Corticium; species Corticium candelabrum. The sequence continues at coordinate 850,653 of NC_085106.1, forward strand.
AATCATCACAACGATCCTAGATAGACTCTAGTAACCAATTTTCCCGACTCTGTGCGACCTTTCCTTCGCCAGAGGACTGCAATTCTGTAGCTGCCCACTTGCTAGACAAAAAGTACATACCGCCCGCCTCACCTAGAACTGCAAGTACGTCAGGAAGATGAAATTAATTATTAAAAACTAATATAGCTATAGTCTGCCCGTTAGGAGAACGGGATGGTGGGCTATAGTAAGTATACATATAGACTGGTGTCTAACATTTTTTAGTCTAGTCAAGTTGGATGTGCTACTCTATGCTTGAGGGTTTTGCTCTCTAGCTGGCTCCGTGATGCTTTGCCTGGTAGGGGATCGATTGACCAGATAGACTCTCAAGCCTATATACATATATATATATATATATATATATATATATATATATATATATATATATATATATATATATATATATATATATATATATATATATATATGTATGTATGTATGTATATATATATATATATACAGTAAGATATGATCAATTAATGATCTTACTCTGAAAATCTTATTTGCCCCCTAGTCTTGGGTTTGTTGTATTAGTTTCTAGTATTTTGATCGGGTTTAATGGATTGCCGCCCTTTGAGGGGTAGAATAATGGAAACTTTAAGTTTTATCATTTCATATTTTGTATTATATATATATATATATATATATACAGTACAAACAAACAACCAAACAAACAAACCCTCACATATGAATTTTGTCTTCTGTTAGAGTATTTTTGCTGGTATGGTGACTACAGTGTTTAGACTTCAATTGCCAATAGTAGATTAGCACAATAGTATGTACATGTCATGCATTTATGTTAAATTTTGAAGCCGTCTACTTTATTTATTAATTTGTTGTTGTTAGTAGAATGTGTAGTTGTCTAGATATGAAAACTTGGGTATTACTATAGTTACCTAAATAGATAATTTACTTAATGTTGTGATGATAATTATTATCAACATCATAATATGTTATCAACCAGTGTTTACAGTTTACAGTTTAGTGTGTGTTTAGTGTTTACAGTTTATGGTGTGGGGACAGAGCATGCTAACTACACACGCGCGCGCGCACACACACACGCACGCACGCACGCACGCACGCACGCACGCACACACACACACACACACACACACACACACACACACACACATACACACGCACACATCTATTGTAGTAGTATATATAGGTGGAGCAAAAATAGGTTACCGTTATGGTACAGAATGATTAGCATGCTATATGGCTGTTACCAACACAAGGGGCAGATAGCCTCTGAGTGCTGGTAAAGCCATAGAGCATGCTAATCATATGATGACTTTTATACCATGATTACGTGATGTATGTAATTGAGAGTGCACACTTGCTGTGCAATACGTCCTAGACGCCATCTAAATATGTGCTTGTGACTGGTCACATGGTATGAGTTGCAGTTATTTGGAAAGTGGACACTGAGAGTTGACAAGCTTCAATGATATTGATACATGTCATAAACATACACAGTAGCCTTATGAGGCTGCTAATAAATGATACAGTGTTGCTACCAAAGCTACAAGAAAACACTGCTGTTATCTAGGAAGTTACACGCTAGAAAAAGGCTGCTGCTTTAGCTAATTAAACTATCAATCTTTTTAACACACAGCAGATTTGAGAACACTAGCAATGTTCTAACAAACTATACCTCATATAGAGTAGTTTACAAAGCTGTAGTGGTAGATGTACCATAATCTGTTGTGTTATCTTTTGATAATAGCAAATCTTCTGATGATAGCGAATCTTTTTTGTGTTTCTCAGTGCCTTTTCTTGTGGTGTGTTCGGACTTTCCCTGTCTAGAATTTGCACGAACCCCACTCCTTCGAGTGTATCGAGATTGTTTTTGTTCTTGTCTAAACTCCCATATTATGCAAGCCAGTATGATAATGTTATGCACTCGGAAGTCCACTACTATTGGGCGGAAAATTTCAAATGGTTTGTGCAAAGAACTTTTCACTTTCACAAAAGTATGCTCATCTTTGTTGGACTCGTCTTTCAATACGTCAGCAATTGCCAATGAAACTGTTACAGCCAATAGCAACATTAGGAGCAAAGTTCTAGTCGATTTTTTATATATCGTAGCAGCTGGATCTTGATTATCTGCAGTTGGAACTTTAGCAGCAGCTGAATTTTCACTATTTGGATCTTTACTACCAGCTGGAATGTCAGGATCAGCTGGATTTTGACTATTTGAACCTTGACTACCATCTGAAATCTTGCTATCAGCTGGAATGCCATTAGCAGCTGGATCTTGATTATCTGCAGTTGGAACTTCAGCAGCAGCTGAATTTTGACTATTTGGATCTTGACTACCAGCTGGAATGTCAGGATCAGCTGGATTTTGACTAGTTGGACCTTGACTAGGTGGATCTTGACCAGGAGTTGAGCTTAGATGTTCATCAGACTTCAGCTTGAAATAAATGATCACGATGAACTCGGAAATGCTTGATATCAACCCAAGAGTTTTTTCTGCTATTCCAATGTTTTCTTGTTCAGTGCTATCAAGGTGTTTACCATAGTCAGAATATGTGATGATCGCAAAACAATTGTAGACAACACCTCCTAAGACAAAGTATAATAAATACACCAGCCTTTCAGGATCACCAAGAAACATCCATTTTAGGAAGGTACAAATTTTGTCACCAACTCGTTCACATCTGTTTCTCTCATTCTGCTGCTGTTCTGACATTGCTGGAGTGCAACGTGTTCCTGCTAGTAGAAGTACTGATATTACAATAATTAGACAATGTAGAAAAATCTGGATTATTTTGATGTAATGAACGAGCTCCTCCTTCTGCATGTATGAATAGCCGCAACACAATAGTGCTATTGTGATCGGCACCAATACACAGAATCCAGAGTAGATGTCTTTCATTGCTTTCCAAAAGTTCTCTTTTTCGTCATCATCGCTGCCTTGTTTTGGATTGTTAGATCTGTCTGTGCTGCTTGAATTTTTCTTGCTGTTGCTGTTGTTCTTGTCGTATTTATCCAAAGCAATGTGTATAAACATTGCAAAAAACTGAAAATATGTCCCCACTAGCAGAGGAGTAAAGATGGCTTGCAGGAATCTCCATGCTTGGTTTGAGATGACTTTCTCATTGCAAGGCTCGTGAAAACATGTTGCATTGACTAATGTGTCAATCACCAGTAACAGACACATAAACGCAAAGAAGCCGTTTATCACTCTCATCCATGGAGGCATTAAAAACAACTTGCTCTTTCTACCAATACGAGACTCCACTGCAAGGTATGCAGCTGTATAGTAAAACACACAATCATTAATATTTTGTATGACACTGTGTCCTAGGACGCATTCAATTAGGGCTTTTTGGAAAAAGAAAAATGACAAACAAGAACAGAAAGCCAACGTAAATAGAACAAGTTGTTCAAACAGGAAAGTGACATGTACTGCGCATGCGCACAAATAATGGTGCAGTGGCTGTTGCTTCAATAGTGCAGTATGTTTATACATACGCCATAACGCCAAATGAGTAACACCATTACAAGATTACCCCAAATATGTATCTTTCCTTCATCACTAAATGTGGGGATTCACTCAATCAGCCACTTACCTAGAGACAGCTAGAGCTGTACACATATGCATCACCACCCTCTAGGCTCTATTGGCTCATCTGGACTGCAGTGTGCGCACTGACTTTGCATTAATTGTCATTTGTGGTGTTCTTTAGAGGCCTTTAATTAATTACCAGGTCTAAATAAAAAGATTGGTCCCGCCCCAAAGGACGGAATTCCAAGCTTTCCGGAAAGAGGACGTCTATAGCCAAGAACACCCTGTTACACTGGAAAATCTCAATCGAATACGCCGCTAGAGATACACATTGTACAAAACAAAATCTAGACACGTGTACGTGCAATATGTACCTGCTGAGAACATGAATGTTGTTTTTGCGACTCCAGATAGCACTCGAAGTCCACTTTGAGTTGCTCCTGTTTCGCAGGCACCAATCATTATCCAGACAATCACTAGACGGGCAAAGGGTCCCAAAAGAAATCCTCCAGTGATCCGCCACTGGAAAACCAGTTCTTTCGTTCTCTGGATTGTCCTGTATACCGCGTGTTCTGTTTTATTCGATTGTGGAGGTGACCACGCGTTGTGTAGTCGTAGCACGAACATCACAATCATTAGGACTGTCAGTAGACTCTCCAAGGCCGCACACCAAGCAAAGTACATCTTCAGTCGTTTTCCATTAGTAGCTAGGTTTCCAGCATTCTTCCATGGCCACCAATAACTTTCGTTATATTTTTTTGGCAACGCGGTGTCTTTCTTTACGCAACTCCACGACTCGTTCAGATGACCGCAGTAGCACATAGGCTTTGATCTGTTTGTGGTACAGTTCTTGTGGCCATACAGATCGATGATAGCGCACCAGTGACCACTAAACAAGCCAACTCCTACAACTACTGCAACTACTAGAGATGCCTGCATCTGGCCACACATCATCTTGAGTCTTTCTTCATGCACTAGCACATACAATAGCGATCAATTAATTTATATACAGAATGACTCTAGAAAGTGAAATGGCATAATGACACCGCGCGGGCGGTCGCCGGTGACTTCAATATTCAATTCTATTGAAAGACGAAAGTTGCATCTAGCTTAGCCACGCCCAGCCACGCCTCTGGCACGCATGCAATGTAATGCAATTAAGAGATGCATGAGAAAGCCTCAACTGGCACGCGACCGACCTCTCACAACAAGTCGGTAAGCACTTGCACCTGGCTCTCGTCAACCGTCACGCTCAATCGTGAGACATTCCTTGCGGCGATGAGCGAGGGAAGCCCGTTGCATGGAGGCACGCGTCTAGGGCATCTATAATCAACGAGATCAACGTCTAGCCTACACTGGAAAGTTGACGTCTAGTCGATTTGGAAAGACTTCAAGCAACTATCTAGCTAGAGGACATTTGCGTGGATCATCTAGACCACGCCTCTAAACATCTGACGGGGAAGCCCCAGCCGGTATCTATCATTTCACGATATAACGGCACGTCGTGCGTTCTCTCCACTCTCGATCTCCATGGACGAAGTTGACGAAGATTTTGTTCGGAAGCGAGTCGAAGAGGGTAATAGTCATGCTGTCATCAGTGAAGAATTACAGACGATGTTTCCAGGACTTCGGGGACTTAGCGAACGATCTGTTCGACGTTTCTGTACACACGCGGGGAAGTCCCTAAAGGTTGTTAAGGCTTTCTCATAACAGGCACCCTAGTGGACACAACAAGCTACGACGTGCTAGTTAACATGCGTACGTCTATATACAACAATGTTTACAACAACGTGTAGAGGTGTCTGTACAGGCCTGTAAGGACCTTCTCATAACACAAAGTGTTTACCTGTGAGTTGCAATTGTTGATCTGTTGTGTCCACTAAGGTTAGTGCCTCTAGGGACTTCCCCGCGTGTGGCGGGCCCGTGTCCACAGTGGACACAGCAAGTGTTGAAAATTCGCAGGTAAACACTTGGTGTTATGAGAAAGCCTTTACAGGCCTGTAAATTGGTCTGTAAATTGGACACAACAAATCTTTGTAGACTTGTTCATACGTCGTAGATGTCAATTGTCATGCAACCGTCACGCGCCCCATAGGTTGAAGTGTGAAGACGCTACCGACGTGAGACGATCGAGAGAATTAAGACGGACACTCGATCATGCACGGACTGCATGAAAGCTTAAATATAGCATGGTCTAAACCTATTCTAAATGTGTACTGAATACCACCTTTAATCATATTTAGACATATTTAGACCGATCCTAATATGGTGTATAGAACACATTTAGGACAGCCTGTATAGATCGAATACAGGTTTTAGGATTACATTTAGGCACACATTTGGAGTCCTAAATATCAGATACAGATTTTTCCAAATATGAGCTATAGGTAGTCTCAAGACACACTAACCAGGTGATTGACATTAATTGTTATGTGATTTATTTCTCTAGTTCAACAAACTTTGGCAATACAACAATGTTAACAGCAAATTTGAATGATCTAGCTCTATATATCCATGTTCTTTGACATGTATTAAAATCAAACGTATTATAATTAGCAGAAGTCTTCTAGAGCCGATTCTGGTACAATGTCATTCTCGGACGTGTTCTGGTAGATGGAGCTCCGTTTACTCTTGGTACCGCGTTCCTCTCTGAGTCTGCCTTCTGGCGTACTTTCTGTCGAAAAACTCAAACTCCTTTGTTGCTCCAATGGCTCTCCATGGAAGAGGTCGGACCAGGAGTTGTGAACGTCCAGCAGTGGAGGCTCCCTCAGAGGGTGGCTCGTTATCACTGCTATTTCAGAGACTTCTGACGACATCAATTCCAGTTTCGTGGCACTAGCGTACGTCTTCTTTTGTTCGTCGTTCAAAGTTGTGGACATCTCTAAAACTGAAGATCTTCTCTGCAATTTCTGACATAATGGACATATTGATATAAATAATAGACAGTTGTTCCCAAAAAATATGCAATGAGATTAATATATATATATACATATATATATATATATATATATATATATATATATATATATATATATATATATATTAATTAAATGGACATATGCAAGCTTTCATTACAAAGAAAAGTTAGAAAGACTAAAGAAGACAAACTACAGCGATGACATTCTGTGATCAAGAGTTATAACTGATCATGAGTATATAATATTTAGGTGCCACCATCTTACAATTTTGACGTAAAATGCTATTGAAACAAGACCGTATTAGCAGTTAAAATATGTATAGTTATATTATTTTGTAAAAGTCAAAGAAAAAAATCAAAAATTTACTGGTGACCGCCTGCAAGTACGAGAAATCTTAGACTTTGACTTGCATTGTGTAGCCATTGCCTTCTTCTTGCTTTTTGACGATCTGAAGATGCAAGATGGTCCGACCTGTCAAAGTCAATATAAATATACATACAGGAATTATAGGCCATGCACACAGTATACATGCTGTGTACAATCATGACCTCGCTATAGTGATCATGAGCAAATCATGATCTAATCTAACTATAATGAGCATGCAGCCAGCTACCTAGAGATATATAGCTAGTGCTCACCTCGCTTACGGCGTCAGACACGCGGCGTTCTAGTTCCTCTTTAGTCAGAGAACAACGTCGACCTAGGCCTCTGTCTGTACAGAAACGTCGAACAGATCGTTCGCTGAGTCCCCGAAGTCCTGGAAACATCGTCTGTAATTCTTCACTGATGACAGCATGACTATTACCCTCTTCGACTCGCTTCCGAACAAAATCTTCGTCAACTTCGTCCATGGAGATCGAGAGTGGAGAGAATGCACGACCTGCCGTTATATCGTGAAATGATAGATACCGGCTGGGGCTTCCCCGTCAGATGTTTAGAGGCGTGGTCTAGATGATCCACGCAAATGTCCTCTGGCTAGATAGTTGCTTGAAGTCTTTCCAAATCGACTAGACGTCAACTTTCCAGTGTAGGCTAGACGTTGATCTCGTTGATTATAGATGCCCTAGACGCGTGCCTCCATGCAACGGGCTTCCCTCGCTCATCGCCGCAAGGAATGTCTCACGATTGAGCGTGACGGTTGACGAGAGCCAGGTGCAAGTGCTTACCGACTTGTTGTGAGAGGTCGGTCGCGTGCCAGTTGAGGCTTTCTCATGCATCTCTTAATTGCATTACATTGCATGCGTGCCAGAGGCGTGGCTGGGCGTGGCTAAGCTAGATGCAACTTTCGTCTTTCAATAGAATTGAATATTGAAGTCATCGGCGACCGCCTGCGCGGTGTCATTATACCGTTTATGAGATATGGCTCGCGCTAGCAGCTGCGGGTAACTTTCTATTTACATTTAGTACGGAGAAAGAAAATTGCATCGGAGGCTCTATTCTAATATTCATAATTTACGAAAATTGGACGGATGGAAAGATTGAATCTATTTGCAAAGTAAACGAATATTGAAATGACAATTGGTCTTCAATCAAGTTCTATTTTCAATGTAATTGAATATTGTAAGAGCAAGCAACGCCAGTCAATTTTTAATTTGACATTCAATTTTCAATTTGTCTCAAAAATTAAAAATGGAATGGACGAATTGGCCACGCAAATTCAAAATTTAATAATTAATTTTTAAATTAAATTGAATATTGAATTTAATATTGAAAATTGAACTAACGTGCTTGCAATTTCAATATTCAATCGCATTGAAAAAGGAAATTGGTTAGAAATTAAATGTGTTTTCAATATTCATTTTAATCCGCAAATAATTATAGTCCGTCGATCAATCAATTTTCAATTTTTAATAGAATTGAATATTGAAATTGCAAGCAACTTGTAGGCAATTTTCAATTTCTAATTCAATATTCAATTGTTGCCGGAAATTGAAAATGGAATGGACGAAATGGTCACGCACCCTTGTAGGTTGTTCGAAAATTGTTAGTTGTAATACGCACATTCCTATTATCTAGGGACACCAGAGAGGACCATCATTATAATTGAGCACATTGGAAGAATCTACGATATCATAGTGTTGTCACAGCTAGCCATGTAATAGACAGCCAGGCATCCTAGCTAGATGGCTAAATTGGGCAAGAGCTATAGAGTACGGTAGGTGCTGCGCGTATGGACTGTTGACAATGAGCAAAATAGTCGGCGTGAGCAGGCTAGCTCTAGGCTAGTCACCGTGAACAGGATAGTACGTCGCCTGTGAACAGGATAGTCGCCACGAACACTATAGCTGCATGGCTAGCTATAGTGTACATGTGAACATGCAGAATAGTCCCGGTGAACAGGATAGTCCCGTACACCGTCCTTTTCAATCTCTTTTTATTTAGATCTGGTAATTAAAGTCCCTAAAGAACACAAATGACAATTAGTGCAAAGTCAGTGCGCACACGTACTGCAGTCCAGATGAGCCAATAGAGCCTAGAGGGTGGTGATGTGTATAGCTCTAGCTATCTAGAGCTAGGTGGCTTATCGAGTCAATCTCCACATTTAGTGCTGAAGGAAAGCTACGTATATATTTGGGGTAATCTTGTAATGGTGTTACTCATTTGGCGTTATGGCGTATGTATAAACATACTGCACTATTGAAGCAACAGCCACCGCCCCGTTATTTGTGCGCATGTGCAGTACATGCCACGTTTCCTGTTTGAACAACTTCTTGTTGTATTTACGTTGGCTTTCTGTTCTTGTTTGTCATTTTTCTTTTTCCAAAAAGCCCCAATTGAATGCGCCCTAGGACACAGTGTCACACCAAATATTAATAATTGTGTGTTTTACCACAGCTGCATACCTAGCAGTGGAGTTTTGCATTGGTAGAAAGAACAAGTTGTTTTTAATGCCTCCATGGATGAGAGTGATAAACGGCTTCTTTGCGTCTATGTGTCTGTTACTGGTGATTGACACATTAGTCAATGCAACATGTTCCACGAGCCTTGCAATGAGAAAGTCGTCTCAAACCAAGCATGGAGATTCCTGCAAGCCATCTTTACTTCTCTGCTAGTGGGGACATATTTTCAGTTTTTGCAATGTTTACACACATTGCTTTGGATAAATACGACAGCACCAACACAAAAACTTCAAGCATCCCAGACAGATCTAACAATCCAAACCACGGCAGCGATGATGACTCTACAAACAACGAAAAAGAGAATTTTTGGAAAGCAATTAAAGACATCTACTCTGGATTCTGTGTATTAGTGCCGATCACAATAGCACTATTGTGTGGCAGCTATGTATACATGCAAAAGAAGGAGCTCTTTCAGTACAACAAAATAATCCAGATTTTTCTTCATTGTCTAATTATTGTAATATCAGTACTTCTACTAGCAGGAACATGTTGCATACAAGATTGGAAGTCCACTCCAGCAAAGTCAGAACAGCAGCAGAATGAGAGAAACAGATGTGAACGAGTTGGTGTCAAAATTTGTGCCTTCCTAGAATGGATGTTTTTGGGTGATCCTGAAAGGCTTGACTTTACCAGCACTCAGAGGCTATCTGCCCTTGTGTTGGTAACAGCCATATAGCATGCTAATCATCCTGTACCATAACGGTAACCTATTTTTGCTCCACCTATATATACTACTACAATAGATGTGTGCGTGCGTGCGTGTGTGTGTGTGTGTGTGTGTGTGCGCGCGCGCGCGTGTGTAGTTAGCATGCTCTGTCCCCACACCATAAACTGTAAACACTAAACACACTAAACTGTAAACTGTAAACACTGGTTGATAACATATTATGATGTTGATAATAATTATCATCACAACATTAACTAAATCATCTATTTTGGTAACTATAGTAATACCCAAGTTTTCATATCCAGACAACTACAAATTCTACTAACAACAACAAATTAATAAATAAAGTAGACGGCTTCAAAATTTAACATAAATGCATGACATGTACATACTATTGTGCTTATCTACTATTGGCAATTGAAGTCTAAACACTGTAGTCACCATACCAGCAATAATACTCTAACAGAAGACAAAATTCATATGTGAGGGTTTGTTTGTTTGGTTGTTTGTTTGTACTGTATATATATATATATATATATATATATATATATATATATATAATACAAAATATGCAATGATAAAACTTAAAGTTTTCATTATTCTTCCCCGCAAAGGGCGGCAATCCATTAACCCCAATCAAAATACTAGAAACTAATACAACAAACCAAGACTAATGGGCATATAAAATTTTTCAAAGTAAGATCATTAATTGATCATATCTTACTGTATGTATATATATATATATATATATATATATATATATATATATATATAGGCTTGAGAGTCTATCTGGTCAATCAATTCCCTACGAGGCAAAGCATCATGGAGCCAGCTAGAGAGCAAAACCCTCAAGCATAAAGTAGCACATCCAACTTGACTAGACTAAAAAATGTTAGACACCAGTCTACTTGTATACTTACTATAGCCCACCATCCCGTTCTCCTAACGAGCAGACTATAGCTATATTAGTTTTTAATAATTAATTTCATCTTCCTGACATACTTGCAGTTCTAGGTGAGGCGGGCGGTATGTACTTTTTGTCTAGCAAGTGAGCAGCTACAGAATTGCAGTCCTCTGGCGAAGGAAAGGTCGCACAGAGTCGGGAAAATTGGTTACTAGAGTCTATCTAGGATCGTTGTGATGATTTCGGTTTTCCGGTTTCAGTGTCGTGGTTTCCGATGAGCCTACTAGTAGTAGTCTAGCTAGAGCGTCACTTTCTGTCATTGTTCTTCTTTCTCACGATCACGTCTCTGTCACAACGGCGCCCGGCCAACGCGTAAAGAAGGATTTAGAACATAGACTCGGTTTCTCGTTACAATCTTGCGCCTTGCGTTACCTCACATGCGAACTCGGATCCTTCTCTTCCGATCGCAAGCGAGTAATTGAAGTAGAGGTCACACCAGGTGTGCTCATTAGAGCACTAAGAGCTGTTCCAGTTGGACCACGTTACACCAATTATCTTAATGGTTGCAGTTGCTACTTGCTGATCCATTCGTGAACAATGGCCATTGGTCTTACAAGATAATAACCATTGCTCCACCCATTTGTCCTTGATATGCAAAAGTATCATCCTTCCACTTCCTTTGTAGGAAAGGCTTAGATAATTTGATAAACAGAAATGCCAGACCTAGCGGTTTCTAACGATACCGAGATCATCGCGAAAGTCCAAAAAACAGCGGAGATATTGATGATTTTCAAGTTCACACCTAAGGGAAACAGACAGTAGAGCAATTCTAATCTAGCCTTAGACATGCCTGCATGGCGTACAAAATAGGTTGTCACAATTACCGTCGGCGGTAATTCTCAGCTACCCGAGATGTCGCCTACTAGCATCGCCGAAAAGCTTTTTCATGTAAAGAGCTATCTAGATAGAAGGAGCGTTATGGCAAGAACCCGTTCTCTCTTTCCTTTCCTCTGATCGATCGTTTTCGACACAATGCAAGCGAGGTTGCAATCAGCAAACAGCTTCTTCGGTAGACATTGCAGTATAACGTGCGCTAACTTAGTAGCTTCGGTGTAAAGTGATCTCGACATCATATATGCACTAAGTACGTTTGGCTGTACGCCTGACAGCTTTACGTTTTGAAAATGCAGCCGGTCATCTTTCTCTGCGGCTGCAATAAACTGGGACAGCTCCGATGGCACTTCAGGGTTGTCGGTCTTCAATTTTGTTCGAAAATTGCTTTCGATCTGCCTTTGGTGCTTTTTTGATGGGCAAACAATAGCCTATGCAACCTCCCCACTCTCAAAACACTAGACTTTTTTGAATCTGTGTCTAAGATCGATCGATGCAAAGCAATTTCTGTATAATATAGAATATAGGACAAACTGTACGTTTAGAATTCACACACACACACACAACACACACACACACACACACACACACACACACACACACACACACACACACACGTGCACACAATTTAAATATTATAAAATGTGTTCTTGTTCATTGTGTATGAGGAAAATGGTAATGCTAGATCACAGTCTCAATCTTCAATTAATTTCCAAGACTATAGTCGCCGTGAACAGGATATAGTCACCGTAAAATAGAATAATTGCTGTGAACAGTCCCCGCTACAGCGGAGATTATCCTGTCCCCGGGGACTTTCTGTTCACGTGAACAGAAGTTGACATACGCTGTGAACAGAACAGTCGTAGACGCCGTGAACAGAATAGTCGCAGGATAGTCGCCGTGAACAGGCTAGCTATAGGCTAGTTGCCGTGAACAGGATAGTCGCCATGACACTGCATGGCTAGTGTGAACATGCAGAATAGTCGCCTTGAACAGAATAGTCGCTGTAAACAGAATAGTCCCCCACGAACAGGATAGTCCCCGCTAGGGTGGGTTCAAATTGAGTGAACAAGATAGTCCCCGTGAACAGAATAGGAGCAAATATGAACAGAATAGTCCACGTGAACAGATTAGTCCCCGTACAGATGGAAATTCGAAGCTTTCAGGAAAGAGGAAGTCTCTAGCCAAGAACACCCTGTTACATTGGAAAAATCTCAATTGAATACGCCACTACAGATATACATCGTACAAAACAAAATGTATAAACGTGTAGGTGCACCTGCTGAGAACATGAATGCTGTTTTTGCGGCTCCAGATGCCACTCGAACTGCACTTTGAGTTGCTCCTGTTCCGCAGGCACCAATCATCACTCAAACAATCGCTAAACGGGCAAAAGATCCCAAAAGAAATCCTCCAGTGATCCGCCACTGGAAAACCAGTTCTTTCGTTTTCTGGATTGTCCTGTATACCGCGTGTTCTGTTCCCGGTTGTGGAGGTGACCACGCGTTCTGTACTCTTAGCACCGACATCCAAATCATTAGGACTGTCAGTAGACTCTCCAAGGCCGCACACCAAGCAGAGTACATCTTCGGTCGCTTTCCACTATTAGTTACGTTTCCAGCATTCTTCCCTTGCCACCAATAACTTTCGTTATATTTTTTGGGCAACGCGGTGTCGTGCTCTACGCAACTCCACGACTCGTTCAGATGACCGCAGTAGCACATACCCTCTAATCTGTCTGTGGTACAGTTCTTGTAGCTATACAGATCGGTGATAGCGAACCAGTGACCAGCAAGAAGCCAGCTCCTACAGCTACTGCAACCACTGGAAGTAGTAAATACTGTATCTAGAAATGCCTGCATCCTGCCACACATCTCGAGTCTTTCTTCAAGCACTAGCACAATAGCGATCAATTAATCTAAATAACGAATGACTCTAGAAGGTGAAACACGGAAAGTGAAAGTATGTGTTTTGTCTCGTTGCGCAATGAATTAGCAGAGCCAACCGTAGCGCTTGTCTAGTCTCGTAGATTACACCGATAACTCTAGATCTAGAAGCTCTTATAGCTGTCATGACAACAGAATATACGGTAAACAACAAACGCCTGCCTAGGTGGAAAACACCACGGCCTGGGTAAATACTGAGACCCTCTAGATACATGTATAGATCTACCTATACACGCAAATTTTGATTTGAAATTTATTTTAATTTAGACCATCCCGATGTAACGTCGTTAACGATGGCATTTAGAAAGCCATAATTTAAAGTAAATTGATTAAATTGATTGATTTAATTGATTGACAAAGGGCACATTAATTAAATTAGTTAATTAATATTCGGTCTGAAAGTAAGTTGTGTACTGTAATGATTGTTGTCTAGGTGACAGTTTCTACACATGCACATGCATTGACTAATAACCCGAAATATTATTACCTAATTACAATCGCAAAAAGTTAATGTATATTACATATACGGGAAGGTTGGTAAAGGTCCCGTATTAACTTTATATGGTCATTACACTACAGAAACGCGCGAAACGCTCAACTCCAGGATGGCGGTAAGCACAACTACCTCCCAAACTTCTCTTCTCGTCTAATCGTTCGTCTACTTGTCATCTAGGATAACGCATCGAGTCCGTTCGCGTCGAGCGGCGGTATGGACATGCCGAGCAGCCCGTCAGGTGGCGACCTGCCGCCATTTCAAAACGAAACAGACGAATTACTGGGAGACGAGAACGAGAACGAGGAGGAGACGACGAGAATAGACGAACAAGAGGGAGAGGAACTGTTTGGAGAGGCAATGGAGCGCGACTACCGAGCAATTCCTGAGTTAGATGTTTATGAGTCAGAAGGGATGGACAGCAGGGCGGGAGATTTCAGTTTGTCGCCTGGAGCGAGAAGGGAAGCGGAGATTGAGATGAGGAGGAGAGATAGAGCTGAGAGAGCTGCACAGGGAAGAATGAGGAGAGGATTACTTTATGGTATTGTAGAAAAAATTTGATTTATTGATATTAATGTTGTTAGTTAATAATTAAATAAATTAGTTATTGGTTGTAGTGTGATGATTGTATTGTATGGTAATTGATTGTAACTTGTGTTGGTTAATAATATTATGTGAATAAATAATTATTGATTGTATATGATTGTATACACTGTAGTGTGATAATTATAGTGACTTGATATTAATATCATTACTTAATAATTTAATTTAAATAATGATTGATTATAATATAATGATTGTATATACTGTAGTGTGATAATTAATTAATCATTATATTGATTATACTATATATTGATATTAATATTAATTTTAAATTAATTGATTTAATAATTATAATGATATCATAATAATTGATATAAATATGTTATGTTTTAAATTTATTGATATCAATTAATTTATATTCAAATTACTTAGGTAGCAACTTATATCAAATTACACACTATCTTATTGATATAAATAAGTTGCAAAAAATTTGTGCGGCAGATGAGAGTGAAGACGAAGATCTTGAGCCTCCAACACGAAGACGAAGGATAGCAGGAAGAGACGACAGAGACAAAGACTTTACACTCGACGATGAAGAAGAGGTAACACAAAGACGACCCAATGTTTTATGTCTGTTGTTTCTCATCACGTTTGTCTGCTCTGTAGCTTCCAGAAGTAATCGAGAACCTCGAAGACATGAAGGGTCACTCTGTACGCGAGTGGGTGTCACTTGCAGGACCTCGACTCGAAGTGAAGTCTCGTTTCAAGCTTTTTCTCCGAACGTTTGTTGACAGCAATGGACAGAGTGTATATCGAGAGAAGATCCGTCAGATGGTTGAGAGTACGTCGTGTGTTGTGGTTGGTTGTTGTTTCAATGTTGGGTGAAAGTGTGTTTGTGTTGATGTAGGCAATAAGCAGAGTTTGGTTGTGGATTATAACGTGTTGGCTACTGAATATCAAGTGATTGCTTATTTTCTTCCCGAAGCTCCAACTGAAATGTTGAAGATATTTGATGAGGTAATTGCGTTGCTGGTGATTAGGGTATGATGTGCGTACACACACACACACACACACACACACACATGCGAGTACACACACACACACACACACACACACACAAACAACAAACACACACACACAAACACAAACAACAAACACACACAAGCACACACACAAACACAAACAACAAACACACACATGCACACACACACATGCACACCACACACACACACACACACACACACACACACACACACACACACACACACACACACATGTGAGTACACGCACACACACGCACACATGCGAGTACACGCACACACACACACACACACACACACACACACACACACAACCAACAAACACACACACATGCACACACACACCACACACACACACACACACACACACACACACACACACACATGCATCACATACACACCACGTTATAGTATTTCAAATTTCAGGCTGCATGGGAAGTCGTTCTTGGTCTCTATCCCAATTATTCTCGTATCCACAACCACGTGTATGTTCGAATTGCTGAACTCCCCCTAATGGAAGACCTACGTTCACTCCGGTAACGATTGAAATCAACCAATAATTTACAATAATTTACAATAATTTATTTATTGTAGGCAACTCCATCTTAATCAATTGATCAGGACTGGTGGAGTCATCACCATGACGACAGGCGTGCTGCCACAACTCAATATGATCAAGTTTGACTGTCCGAAGTGCGGGTTCATTCTCGGACCATTCTATCAGAGTCAAAACCAAGAAATCAAGCCAGGATCATGTCCGGAGTGTCAATCTAATGGACCATTTGAAATCAACATGGAACAGGTAGAAATGGCATTTAAGGCAGAGACACATGACAAGAGGACATGTAGGAGCATGCTGTTAGGCAGACAAACAGCTGGCTATGTACACGTGTGCACACATGCACCATGTTCACACACACACACACACACACACACACACACACACACACACACACACACACACACACACAGGCAACCCGGCAGATAGACAGACAGACACATAGACAGACAGATTGACAGACAGACGGACAGATTCACACACACACACACGTGTGCACACAGAGGCAAGCCAGCAGATAGACAGACAGACACATAGACAGACAGAGAGACAGACAGATTGACGGACACACAGACAGACAGACAGATATACAGACAGACGGACACACACACGCGCGAGCACACACACGAGGCAAGCCAGCAGATAAACAGACAGACAGACATACAGACGGATTGACAGACACACACAGACAGACAGAGAGATGGACAGATTGACAAACACACACACACACACACACACACACACACACACACACACGAGATAGACAGACAGACAGACAGACAAATGCAGCAGCATAGCTTGAAAACAAATAATTGCTAACACATACAGCATACAGATAATGAGACTGATACTGCAGCACACGCACCCACTCACCCACCCACCCACCCACCATTTACCTCTACTAATCAAACATCTATTCAGACATTGTATCAAAACTACCAGCGGGTAACCATCCAGGAAAGTCCCGGCAAAATCTCTGCCGGCCGTCTGCCTCGCTCCAAGGACGCCATTCTATTGGCCGACCTGGTCGACTGCTGCAAACCAGGGGATGAAATCGTCTGTCAACATTATATCATTGATTTCAATACATATAATTATAATTTATTTTTGTGTTAGGAATTGACAGGTGTGTATAGTAATAACTATGATGGTTCTCTGAATACAGCAAACGGATTTCCGGTGTTTGCAACGGTGATTGAAGCTAATTATGTGAGCAAGAGAGACGATAAACTCGCGGTCAGCAGTCTGACTGATGACGACCATAGGAAGATCATTGCATTGTCTAAAGACGAACGAATTGCAGACAGGGTTGGGATGTCTGTCTGTATGTATGTTTGTCTGTCCATGTGTCTATTTGTCTGTCTGTGTGTTTGTATGTATGTTTGTTTGTCTGTCCATGTGTCTATTAGTCTGTCTGTGTGTTTGTCGGTATGTATGTATGTATGTTTGTCTGTCTGTGTGTCTATTTGTCTGTCTGTGTGTTTGTTTGTTTGTATGTATGTATGTTTGTCTGTTCATGTGTCTATTAGTCAGTCTGTGTGTTTGTCGGTATGTATGTTTGTCTGTCCGTGTGTCTATTTGTCTGTGTTTGTCTGTTTGTATGTATGTATGTTTGTCTGTCCATGTGTCTATTAGTCTGTCTGTGTGTTTTTCGGTATGTATGTATGTTTGTCTGTCCATGTGTCTATTAGTCTGTCTGTGTGTTTGTCTGTCTGTATGTTTGTCTGTCCATGTGTCTATTTGTCTGTCTGTGTGTTTGTCTGTTTGTATGTTTGTTTGTCTGTCCATGTGTCTATTAGTCTGTCTGTGTGTTTGTCGGTATGTATGTATGTATGTTTGTCTGTCCATGTGTCTATTTGTCCGTTTGTGTGCTTGTCTGTCTGTCTATCTGTTTTCTGTCCATGTGTCTATTTGTATGTCTGTGTGTTTGTCTGTCTGTATGTATGTATGTTTGTCCGTCAATGTGTCTATTTGTCTGTCTGTGTGTTTGTCTGTTTGTGTGTGTGTTTGTCTGTCCATGTGGCTATTTGTCTGTCTGTGTGTTTGTCTGTCTGTGTGTTTGTCTGTCTGTATGTTTTCTGTCCATGTGTCTATTTTTCTGTCTGTTTGTCTGTCTGTCTGTATGTATGTTTGTCTGTCTGTATGTCTATGTCTGTTTGTCTGTATGCAAGTATGTTTGTCTGTCTGCGATCTGTATGTCTGTTTGTATGTATGTTTGTCTGTCCGTCTGTTGGTATGTATTGTATGTATGTATGTATGTATGTAACATGTATATTTGTCTGTCTGTGTGTCTGTATGTTTGTCTGTCCGTGTGTGTCTGTATGTATGTATGTTTGTCTGTGTGTTTGTCTGTCTGTTTGGTTTTCTATCATCTGCCTGTCTGTCTGTTTGTCTGTCTATCATTTTGTGTATCCTTGCATTTCTCCGTCTGTTTGCCTGTCTATTTGTTTGTCCATGCATGTCACTTGTCATCTGTACATATGTATGCATGTACGTCCATCTGCTTATCTTCGTCCATTTTTTTGCCTGTCACTCATACTGTTTGCCTGTCATGTACACGTCCATCATTCAATCAGTCAGTAGCCTACCTTCCTGTATCCGTCCTACTATGCATCGTCACATCCTGCTAATTGTGTATGTTTTTTGTCTGTCCATCCATCCATTTGCCTCTCATTTTTTCGGGCTGTTGTGTTACTGCAGATTGTTGCTAGCATTGCTCCATCAATTTATGCCCACAACGACATCAAGCGAGCTCTCGCTCTCGCTCTGTTCGGAGGAGAAGCCAAGGACCCAGGTACAGTTCCACACATCAAGTTGTCACTCCACATCTTCACGTATGTCACTTGTGTGTCTCATTATCAGGCGGGAAACATCAATTACGTGGTGATATCAACGTTTTGTTGTGTGGCGATCCCGGCACTGCCAAGTCTCAATTTCTGAAATACGTGGAGAAGACTGCGCCTCGTGCTGTATTCACCACCGGGCAAGGAGCGTCCGCTGTTGGTCTCACAGCATTCGTACAACGAAGTCCGGTGACGAGGGAGTGGACGCTTGAAGCTGGAGCTTTGGTTCTTGCTGATAAGGGAGTCTGTTTGATTGATGAGTTTGATAAGGTTTGTTACTCAGTTGCTTGTAGGGGTGAGTGTTGGTTGGTTGGTTGATGTGTTGGTGGTGGGTTAGATGAATGATCAAGATAGGACGAGTATTCATGAAGCGATGGAGCAGCAGAGTATCTCGATATCTAAGGCGGGCATTGTGACGTCTCTTCAAGCTCGTTGTTCGATCTTAGCAGCTGCGAATCCGATTGGAGGACGATATGATCCGACGATGACGTTTGCTGATAATGTAAGACTGTTGTATTGGAGGGATGCTTCTCACAATACATGAGAGTATTGTATTAGAGGGATGCATTTCATAATACATTAGACTATTGTATTGGAGGGATGCATCTCACAATACATTAGACTATTGTATTGGAGGGATGAATCTTACAATACACTAGACTGTTGTATTGGAGGGATGCATTTCACAATACACTAGACTATTGTATTAGAGGGATGCATCTCACAATACACTAGACTATTGTATTGGAGGGATGCATCTCACAATACATTAGACTATTGTATTGGAGGGATGCATCTCACAATACACTAGACTATTGTATTGGAGGGATGCATCTCACAATACACTAGTACACTAGACTATTGTATTGGAGGGATGCATCTCTCAATACATTTGGTGATGTTCTTGCTCCGCCATTGTATTCTAATTGAATGCACCTTATGACTTTAGGTTGATCTCACCGAACCAATTCTATCTCGTTTCGATGTTCTCTGTGTTGTCAGAGACACAGTGGATGCCGTCGAGGTACAGACATCACACACATCTTTGCTTCATTATCATCACTATCTATTCTCTCCGTCTTTAGGACGAGCGATTAGCCCGGTTCGTTGTGAACAGCCACGTTCGTCACCACCCAGCAGCTACAAGTGGTGACTATGAACAGCTTGATGTAAGATATACTCCACAACACACATAAAGATCACACACTAGTAGTTGATGTCCTCGCTGTTAGTGAAAGTCACTGTACTTGCTTGTGATTACTTAAATTAATTGATTTAATTATTTTTATTGTTAATTAATATCAATTATTTTAGTGTTTACTAATTAATACCAATTTTTTACTATATAATAAATAAAAAATAAATATTAATTAATATATTAGTATATAATATTAATGTGTTATTAATATTAATGTGGTATTAATATTAATGTGTTATTTAGGAGTCCTTATCTGCCGATGAGAACAGGATTCCTCAAGATTTGCTGAAGAAATACATAATATACGCAAAGGAAAAAGTCCATCCCAAGTTACACAGAATGGATCAGGACAAAGTAGCTCAACTCTACGCACAACTACGAAGGGAATCAATGGTCAGTCGTGCTTTATCTGACTGCCACGCCCACGCATTGTAATGTATTGGTGTGCTGATGTGTAGGCCACTGGTAGTGTTCCTATCACCGTGCGTCATATTGAGAGTGTCATTCGATTGGCGGAAGCGCACGCAAAGATGCACTTGAGAGAGTTTGTGTTGGACGACGACGTGAACATGGCCATCCGTGTCGTCCTGGAGAGTTTCATCGACACTCAGAAATACGCAGTGATGAGAAACATGAGAAAGGTTCGCGTTAAATAAATTCACTCTGAGATCCAATTGGTACTATTTAATATTACTAAGTATTATTAATATTGTTATTTATTAATTCTTAATAATAAATAATTTTAATTAATTATTTTGTAATAATTTAAATCAACTTGAAATATTAATATTAATTTCATCATCCTGTTTAAAATTAATCAATCTTAAGATTCAATTGGTAATATTTAATATTAATAAATACTATTGATATTATTTATATTAATAATTTTTAAACAAATTTAATAAATAATTTTAACAACTATAATTACTTTTTATTAATTTAAATTCAACTTGAAACATTAATATTAATTCAATCATCAATTTGAAATTAATTGACCTAAAATGCTTAATATCAATGAAATCCCCAACTTTGTATATTGATATCAATTACAATATTCAATTTTTTTTTATATAAACTGGTTTAGATAGCATCAGGTTAATTAATTAATTAATGGGTAAATTTTAATTGACTGACCATTATTTGTATTCTTGCAGGCATTCGGTCGTTACTTAACATATCGTCGTGACAACGACGAGCTCCTACTATTCATTCTAAAGCAACTGGTACAAGACCAGGTGATGTATCAACGCAGCAGATTTGGAGGCGAACTCGACATCGTCGAAGTGCAAGAATCCGACTTTACAGACAGAGTAAACCACCAATCAACCCGTCAACCCAAATAGCAAACCACAATCTCTATGTTTGTTCTCTTGCAGGCTAAACAGATGGACGTCCACAGCATCGCTTCGTTCTACGAGAGTCAACTGTTCAAGACAAATCGTTACGTCTACGACCGAAAACGGAGGATGATTGTGCAGACTTTGTAGTTTAGATTTCGGTGTCTGTTGCTTGCGGATCGAACTCGTATTCGCCCTGGTGAGAGGGAGATGAAGGTGGTTAATATAGATCAGGGTTGGAATGTTGTAGGGTTTACTGTGAAATCGGTGAGAGGCTCGTAATCGGTGATCCTTGCTTCGACCTCTCGTAGGCCGTGTAGAGCTTGATCGCAGTTAGGGTTTAATCTGAATATGAAATGGTTAGTTATAAATTATTATAGTCTGTTTGTCCGTCTGTCTGTTTGTCTGTCTGTTTGTCCGTCTGTCTGTTGGTCTGTCTGTCTGTTGGTCTGTCTGTCTTTTTCTCTCTCCCTGTCTGTCTGTTTGTCTGTCTGTCTGTATGTCTGTTTGTCTGTCTGTCTGTCTATGTGTATGTCGTGTGTGTGTGTGTGTGTGTGTGTGTGTGTGTGTGTGTGTGTGTGTGTGTGTAGTACAAGTAAAACCATCCATTACACTGACCTGAGGGCTGATTTATATTGTTCCATTGCATCTTCAGGTCTCCCCACTAATTGCAGTATCTCTGCTAATGCAATTAGTAAAGATGTAACCTGACCAACTTCAACCTGAGACAAACCAGCTTCCAAACTAAAACACACAAAACACTAAAATGCGGGTGCACACACACACACACACACACACACACACACACACACACACACACACACACACACACACACACAAACACACACCACACACACACACACACACACACACACACACACGTCTTAATGGCTCTATCACACTGTTGACTGTCCCTGAACGATTCTGCCAATAACAGATGAGCGCGAGACAACGTGGCATCCATTGAAATAGCCTTCATGAACATCTCCCGCTTTCTCTTTCTGTTTGCCTCATCGTCGTTAGAGATTGCAATGCCCCACAACTAGAAAACACAAACATGTGATTATGTGGGTATTTAAACATATTTTGATTTAATGTGTTGGAGGGTGTATTTACTACGTAAGCTCTTGCTGAGTAGCCAACTGTTTTGAGCAACGTCTGGACAGTAAGCTCAGCTGACCATTTCTGTGGACATTCAACAAGGCAGAGAACTAGACCTAAGAAATGGAGATTAGATGATATAGAGATGTGGGTAAAACAGTCAGAAAGATTGAAGACAGACAAACAAACACACAAACAGACTGACTGACAGACTGACTGACAAACACACAAACAGACAGGCAGACAAACAAACACACAAACAGACAGACAAACGAACAAACACAGAGACAGCCAAACAAACAAACAAACAGACTGACTGACAAACAAACAGACAGAGAGAGAGACAGTCAGACAAACAAACACAAACAGACAGAGAGAGACGGAAAACAAACAGTCAGACAAACAGACAGACACACAAACAGATAAACAGACAGACTGACAAACAGACAGACACTGACAGACGGACAAACAAACCGACAGACAAACAAACAAACACACAGAGAGACAGCCAGACAAACAAACAGACAGACAAACCAACAAACAGACAGAGAGACAGACAGACAAAAAACAGACTGACTGACAAACAAACAGACAGACAAACCAACAAACAGAGAGAGAGAGACAAACAAACAGACAGTCAGACAAACAAACAGACAGAGAGACAAACAAACAAACAGACAGACAAACGAATAGACAGACAGACAAACAAACAAACAGACAGACAAACGAATAAACAGACAAACAAACAGACAGACAAACAGATAGACAGCCTGACTGACAGACGGACAAACAAACAGACAGACAGAAGCAAACAGACAAACAAAACACAAACAGACAGACAAACAAACACACAGACAGACAGACAAACAGACACAAGCAGACAGACAGACTGGCAATTAGCCTGTCAAAACTCATACCTTCATTGGCATAAAAATGACCGGGCGAGAGCATCACAGCTTGTCTGTACTGCAACACGCCTTCTTGTGGTTTATTAAACTTATACAGAAGGAACCCTACAACACCACACCAATCTGCCACTCAGCCTCAACAAGCACAAAACACAAGCAACAAACCACTGAGAATGATGGCCTCCACGTTGGTGTCATCGAGGGAGCAAGCCTGAGTTATACAAGAGACATAATATATTGTGATGGAATTATGGGCATTGGTGGGAGTGATGTGAGCGTGCCTTCTGAGAGAAATAGAGAGCTCGAGTCTTCTTGTCTGTTAGGTAGCTGAGATATGAGATGGCAATCCATGATTCACAGTGTTGTTGACTAGACTGCTGTAGTGATGTGGCGAGACTGTAATGATTGATCTTGTTATGTAGACTATGACAGACAGACAGACAGATAGACAAACGGACAGACAGACAAACAGACAGACAGATTAACAGACAGACAGACAGAGACAGATAGACAGATAGACAGACAAACGGATAGACAGACAGATAGATAAACGGACAGATAGATAGACAGACAGACAGACAAACGGATAGACAGACAGATAGACAAACGGACAGATATATAGACAGACAGACAGATAGACACATGGACAGACAGATAGACAGACAGACAGACAAATGGACAGACAGACAGACAGACAGACAGACAGACACACAGACAGACAGACACACAGACAGACAGATTGACAGACACACACACAAACAGACAGACAGATTGACAGACACACACACAGACAGACAAACAGATGAATGGAAGCGGTGCTTGCAACCTATGGTTTCTGCAAAGTCGAAGTCATCAACAAAAGAGGAGACTTTATTCAGGATTCTTTTTGACGTCAGCGGTTATTTCCACTTTCATCAGTTGCGTCAGTCCTATTCAGTTGTATTCGGTCCCCGTTTCTGGAATGAACGACTTTGTTGAGTTGTTTTTCATCGTTTGTTGTTCTTGTGGCTTATGTTCCTTCGTTGTGATCGAGTTTGTGTTCTGTCTTTACTCTTGTGGCTTCCGTGTCTGGGATTATCACAGCCTTACCTTGCCCTTGTGGCCTAGTGCGTCTTCTCCAGATTCTGTCGTCATCATCTCTTGATCTTCTTTGGATTCTGATGTTATCATTTCTTCTGACTTGCTTACCTTGTACTTAGCTGTAGAGTCTAGCCTTTTGTTTGTAGTTCTACTTGTTATGTATTTGTGTAATCTGTTGTTGTAGTTGTGACACTGTTACTTTAGTTTCACATCTATTAGCTTTGATGTACAAAAATATATGATTATTTGACAGACAGACAGACAGACAGACAGACAGACAGACAGACAGACAGACAGACAGACAGACAGACATGCTGACAGACATACAGACAGATTGACAGACAGACAGACAGGCAGACAGACAGACATGCTGACAGACATACAGACAGACATACAGACAGACAGATTGACAGACATACAGACAGACAGACAAACAGACAACAAGCAGACAAACAACAGACAAACACAGTACAAACTTCTCTAGCTCCGTTTGATTGTTGTCAATGAACAATAGATGTGCATACGAATCCATATGACTAATGACAAATGTGTTTAAACATCGAGCCTAAATCACCAACAAACAACAATAATGCAACTTTCTTATCGTCAGTTACTAAACAATAGCAACAAATGCGTTTACCCTACGAAATGATTTTCTCGCATCGTCCAACTGTCCCGCCATCCATTGACTATATGCAAGTTCAGCGAGCAATTCTGATGATTCAACTGACTGTAAATAAACATAAAGAAATTGTAAAGAAAGAGATACACCTGACCTGACGTACAAACGCATAAACAGACATAAAGTTAGATAAACAAACAAATAAAGTAAAGACACGCATGTGCACACGTCCACACACATGCACACACACACACACACACACACACACACACACACACACACACACACACACAAAGTAACTTGTGTAGTGTACATACCTTGTCTGTGAGAGACTGTAGAACAGTGACAGCATCTATACAATTGACAAGCAGTGAGATTATAGCATGAGACATGATGACATGTAATGTACACACACACACACACACACACACACACACACACACACACACACACACACACACACACACACACACACACACACTGACACACACACACACACACACACACACACACACTGACACACACACACACACACACACACACACACACACACACACACACACACACATCAGCAAACGACCAACCTTTAAAATAGAATTTTTCCATCTTTTCTCTTGCGTCAATCCACACAGATAGCCTACACACAACAGCACAACAAATCAGACATCGACCACACACAACATATCCCTAGTTTACCAACAATATCTGCTCAATATTTCTGAAGGAATAAGCAATAAAATCTCAGCCGACTTCACTCCAGCACGAAGCAAACCGTTGATTGCTTCTAACGCCAACGGACATCGTCTGTAACCATTCACAAAGTTACCTTACATGTCAGACACAACAAGCAAGAAAGAGACCCTCAATCCAATACAAAAAAGAAAGATGACTGTTTTAATGAGTCAGTAAAGTGCAAAGTGATGTAACAGACACCAGTTGATAGAGACAGTCAAGAGTTGTGTGTATGAGATGATATGATGATGATGATGATGATGTGTATGTGTCAGTGTGTGTGTGTGTGTGTGTGTGTGTGTGTGTGTGTGTGTGTGTGTGTGTGTGTGTGGCTATGAGACTGATCGGGCAGATTTTGTTTGCAATTTGTACTGCCACTACAGTTGATGTTCTGTGAGGTTAGTCTCGCGTAGCGAGACTCCTTTCCGCCGCGTCATCCTTCCGAGCAAAATGGTGTTGGAGAGTTGATGGTTGACTCTGTGTGGAACAACGTGAAACACGGTGCAAGAAAAGACACATAGAGAGAAGCAGTAATAAACAAATAAACAGGAAGACAAACGGACAAACAGAAAGACAAACGGACAAACAGGAAGACAAACGGACAAACATGGACACAAACAGATAGACGAACACACAAACAGACAACTACAAAACACACACACAGACAGACAGACACACAGACACACAGACACACAAAACACACAGACAGACAAACACAAAAACCCATAGACAGACAGACAGACAGACAGACAGACAGACACAAGACACACAGACACACACGAAAACACACAGACAGACAAACACAAAACA
>NC_085106.1:882700-895200 GCF_963422355.1 Corticium candelabrum
ACAAACAAACAAATAAACACATAAACAAACAGATAAACAAATGAACAAACAAACAGATAAACAAACACATAACTAACAAATAAACAAACAAATAAACAAACAGATACACAAACAGATAAACAAACAGACAAACAAACACATAACTAACAAACAGACAAACAAACAGACAAACAAACACATAAACAAACAGATAAACAAACAGATAAACAAACAGACAAACAAACACATAACTAACAAACAGACAAACAAACAGATAACAAACAGATAAACAGATAAACAAAGACAAACAAACACATAACTAACAAACAGACAAACAAACAAATAACTAACAAACAGACAAACAAACAGACAAACAAACAAATAAACAAACAGATAAACAAACAGATAAACAGATAAACAAACAGATAAACAACAGATAAACAAACAGATAAACAAACAGATAAACAAACACATAAACAAACAGATAAACAAACACATAAACACACACAAAATAGACTAGCTGCTTCTGAGTCAGCATCACAACCCAGCAGCTGCATTAACACATACCTGCATTCTTGCTTGCCGAGTCCATGGCAGTCATCCTGGCACTCTGTTCACTAGTGGCCGACTCTTTCATCGCCCAGTAGATTAGACTGGCCAGACTAAACTCGTGGTAGTTTCGTAAAATATCGCTGTCAACATCGTCGTACAAAGTCATTCCCTCTAAAGTGTATGTAACATGTGAGTATTAGTGATTGTCTGGTGATGGTAGAGATTGGCTGTAGTGATTAGTGGATTGTACCTGATCCTGAGATTGCGTCGAGAGAGAAGACCGGTTGTTCTGTCACTGCATAGGAAATCACAGATCTGGAAGGAAGAGAAAAAGCGATTTACATAGGAATGGACAAACACACATACAGACAAACATGCAGACAAACATGCAAACAATGCAAATAGACAGCAAAAACAGACTAACAAATAAGCAGAAAAACAAAGAAAACGAACACTAACACAAACAAAAACAAAAGAGACACACAGACAGACAGACAAACATATGGACAACAAACATAAACAGGCAGACAAACAGACAGGCACACAAACAAACAGACAAACAGACAGGCAAACAAACAAACAGACAGATAGACAGACAGGCAGATAGACAGACAGACAGACATAAACAGACAGACAAACAGACAGGCAAACAGACACACAGACAGACAAACAGACCAACAAACAGACAAACAAACAGACAAACAAACAGACAGACAGACAGACAAACAGACAGACAGACAAACAGACAGACAGACAGACAAGCAAACACACAAACACACTGACAAACAAACTGACAGTCAATCTCACTTAAACTTATTGAACACAACAGTTGCCTTGTCATATTCTACTCCTGCCTCCAAGATCTTCTGTGCCACAAATGCCGCATCACCAAACTGCATCGGCTGCTTCCCTAACTCACTGAAAGCCAACGCCATCTGCGAAGCATTGTTCCTCTGAAACAGAGCTCGCAGTTTGTCTCCACACGTCACAATCTTCACAGTCTCATCAGCCGGCAACTCGGCAACTAACGATCGTATATGTTTCCCCATGTTAGAGTGAATACCACCACACAGACCACGATCACTTGTCACTGCAATAATGAGATGTTTCGGACTACTGACTTCAATAGTAGACGACTCATGGAAAGCTGAAAAGCAGCAACAAGTTGTGAGACAAGAAAGTAGACAAACAAAGATGAGATGCAATAAGAAAATGGTAGTAAGAATGGATGTAAACACGTTCATAATTAAGTCCTTACCTAACTTATTCGGATGAACACTCCTATACAGTTCAACAAAGGTTTGCAGGCCTCAAAAAATCAATCCAACTAGTTGTCATCATTTGATGAGTTTCCAAAAATTTTAGGTTGTCACAATTTAGGCAAAGATGTCATGTTGATATCAATCACAAGGCTTAGTTAGTAGTGCAAGCATACAATGTAGTATTCAGTACTTGACAATGGCAGGAATTAAAGGCATACCATCTCCCTATGTCAAGCAGACTTTTACAGATAACATTGTAGACGTTGTCTATTTCTTGCTACTAGAATCACATCTACCTATTCTGATCTACAGGATTCACCACTGCCTCCACTTTCTCACGTGGGGTGCCCTCTAGATACAAACTTCATCCTTGTACTCGCTCAAAATCCTGAGATCCAGAAATTTCCCACCCACACACACACACACACACACACACACACACACATGCACATACACACCACACACACACACACACACACACACACACACACACACACACACACACACACACACACACAGTGACACGGTGGACAAAAATGGACAAATAGATATGCCCTTCGGAAAGTTCCAAAGATAGCACCCCCTGCCTATTTCTAAGTAGGGACCCCGGTGCTACTTAAAGTTTTAGGCCGCACTGACGAACCCCTTGATGCATGGTCAGAGCATCGAAGGGCACTAGCTTTGGCACAGCCGTGAGACTGGACCTTGAGTCCACACGTATCCCTATATACTGCGTGATGTTCTGCCAAGCCAGCGGTCTAGTCCACCCCCAGTCAAAGACCAGGTACTCATTTATACTGCTGAGTCAAGAGAGGCAATTGTGTGTGAATTTTTTGCCCAAGGAAATTACGTCTGTAATCATCCGCAAACATTAGTATCGCGTAGCCAAACCCCTCCCTTTTTTATATCTACCGGCGGGGAAGGGTTTGGTGAAATTGCACACAAGCAGTGGTGCCAGGCATACGCCCACGTCTTTCCAACTAGTAATTAGATGAAGGTTAAGCTGACAGCTGATAATTACTGGAAACATTCTTCTCTCTGTTGTCGATGAGAAATCACTTGTTGGAAGGCTTACAACAATCAATGGACAGACTTTACGATAGTATGGTATTGTTCTTGGTATAGGGCATATAGTTAGCTACGAATTCACGCAAACTGTGCGCTAACCTCTGCATAATTAATTATTTCGACCTGCCGTGTCATCGCCTTGATCTCTTCCCGCAATCCTTGAATTTGCTGATCTAGCCTAGGAAACGAAGCAAGCTACATTCGGCAATGTATCACAAACAGGCTCGATCCAGCTGCTTCTATCTAATCAGCTGGTCTACAAAAGAATGTCTGACTAGTCTAGACTTGCCAAGATGTCTGCATTGCTTGAGCATTGCGAGAGCCGTTTCTTTTTCTTTGTTTCGCGTTTGCTGAAAAGAGACTCCAAGCACAAAGCACAACAGTCCGGATCCATTGTGTAACTAACAATCAACTTGCGTGGGGTTGATTACACGTTTACGTTAATGTAATTATCTGCCACCCGGAAGTCGGTGGCAGCTGGCACCACTACTTGTGTGCAATTTCACCAAACCCTTTCCCGACGGTAGATATCAAGAAGGGGAGGGGTTTGGCTACGCAAGACTACGCAAACATTTTGTTTTTATTTACCATCTCATTGCACTCATGTAATGATGTAAGGTATTTCTTGTCATAACAAAAACGATAGATTGAGCATTTTGTGTTTCTTTGTAATTATCATGTTCTTTTCTTATTTTAATACAATCATACCTTGAGCTGCATTCCCGTATGTTCTTGCAGGTCGTAGTTCTCGCTCTGCTCTCGCGAATTTCGCCGCCGACACCATTTTCATACTCTTCGTAATCTTCTGGATGCTTTGAACACTTTTCAGTCTCGTTCGAACTACACACATCGTTTACAAAACGAAAATCTGAAGAAATTTCTTTCATGAAACACTCACTTTCTTTTAGAGTCGCCATCGATCGGACAGATAGTCTACATACGATATAAATAAACTAGAAACACGTACATCGTACTCTATAATCGATGTTTCCTACCCGAAAGGAAGGAACGAAGACACCGGCCGAAAAACGGTCGCCATCTTGATTTCACGAGATATACTGCGCATGCTCAGTCGGGTACCCCGGATAGCAGCTTTAGAGAAACGTGTAGGAAGGGATTGTCATGTCAGGGCGTCAAGGTGAGCGAGGATTTTTCTCAGACACGCGATAATTTTTCATTTCTTGTGTCCGTTTTCTCTCATTTATATAAATAAGTTGGTATTCGTATTTATATTTCAAATTGTAACAATTATTACTCAAAGATTTCAAGAGAGAGTAGTTGTGTATAACTATACATAGATTTAATTGTATTAAATATGTTTAATTTATTTTAAATTTTATTTGTTTATATAAAAATTAAATAAGGAAATAGAAGGAATATTGATATTAATATTTGTTATATTGATTAGGAAACATTTGCCGTATGTGTTGCTATGTGTAGTAGCGTCTTGTTCAAGAGAAATATTTTGTTTGTAGGAGGAAAGAAGAAACCGTTAAAACAGCCGAAGAAAAAACAAGATGGAGACGAGGAGGTTTGATCACGTGCTGCTTGTGTTTGGTTAACATCTTAAGCTGGTCAGCAGTTTGTGTAAGTATCTTAGTCAGTGCAATCAGATTGACTACTCAAATTGTCTTCAAAGGACTTTATACAACGGTGTGTGTGTGTGTGTGTGTGTGTGTGTGTGTGTGTGTGTGTGTGTGTGTGTGTGTGCGCGTGTGTATGTGTGTGCTGTGTGTGTGTGTGTGTGTGTGTGCGTGTGTATGTGTGCTGTGTGTGTGTGCATGCGTGTGTGTGTGTGCATGTGTGTGTGTGTGTGTGTGCGTGTGCGTGCGTGTGTGTGTGTGTGTGTGTGTGTGTGTGTGTGATTTTGCATGTGTGTCGACATTTGTATTACAGACATGCTGATAACTTGACACTTTATCACTGAAAAATTTAATAACATAAATATATTGACATCAATATATCTACAGTTTTATTACTCTACTAGAATGTTAAAAGCTTTTTCTCTAAAAAAGAAATAGATGTAGGGATTGTATAAAAGGTAACAGAAACAAGATCTATAGATAATATGAACCAAAGCCAGACATCATTAGTGAATCCTTCCAACCCCCACATTCCCTACATTTTACACTTTGGGGTTGGAAGGATTCACTAATGATGTCTGGCTTTGGTTCATATTATCTATAGATCTTGTTTCTGTTACTTTTTATACAATCCCTACATCTATTTCTTTTTTAGAGAAAAAGTTTTAAAAATTCTAGTTTGGTAAGTTTTTAGGAGCACAAAAGCGCAACATACCTAGGGTGTACATGTCTTCATTAGGGCCTGTAAGCCTTTTATAAGCATGCCTAAGATTTAGTGAATTTTTATTAGCGTTAATTAAACCTGTTTATATGTAACAGCTTTTGTTAGACATGATTCAGAGGTAGTTTACTCAAGTGGTTTATAGGTCTACGGGTACTGTACCATGGTATCCTAGTGCACGTTGCATGAATATGGATCTTAATCTGTAGTGCCTTTGCATTGTTCTTTCTTCTGTGTGTGTATAATTGAATATGCAATGGCAGTTGGAATAGAACCTTAGTAGTCAACCCAAACATTATCACATACGGGATATGTGTTGCAAATGTTGGGCTCTCGTATAAATTGCTATGTGTACATAATTATTTGTCAATTTTGCTCCTGTGTGCAATGCAGATCGCAAACAATTTCAGACTAGACCGGACAATGGCAAACATGATCGAATTACACAGTTTTGGTGATAAAGTCTTTCATAAACGCGTTTGGTCTATCTGATTGGCTCTTCGTCCATTGTCACTGGTTGCCATGGACAACCAATCGCAAATACTGCTCCGTGATTGGCCCGAACTGTGCAATAGCATTGATGACGGTCGTTGGATCAAATCTGCTTGAAAGAAACACAATTTTTAATTAACATTGATTTCGGTTTCTCTAGCCACCGAAAGAATAGAGTTTGGGTAATTCTAAAGCGTTTTCTAAAGTTTCACAGCCGTACGTAACGTACAAAAAGAGATATCCGTGGAGAAGAAGAAGAAAGAAGAACAAAATTGGCACATGGGCCTCCGAGGCTAGCAACTGTTTTCTAAGTTGTTAGATGATTAGTGACCAAAACAAAAATAGGCTATAGTACACGACGTAGAAACAATGTATTTCATTGATTTTGAGAAAGTTTAGTCTTCATTTACTATGTTTTCTAAGCATGCAAAGAGATGACCATGCCCCATAATGCTTCATAAGTTAGGCAATCCCTACTACATACAGGGTACTTACTACATACAGGGTACTACCGTACCCTGTGATTACAGCAATTATGACTGAACAATACTTGAAATTGTAGGAAGATCGAGACTTTAAACAAAAGCAGAAGGAAGACCAGAAGAAACTGGCTGAAATGAAGGCAAAAGCAGCTCAGAAAGGACCTCTAGGTAAGGATTAATAACAGTCAAGCAAAAGCTACATGTTAGATTTGAATTTCAATAAAATGCAACCATGAACAATACCCTTGACGCACCACCCCACGCACGTTAGGAGCAGTTTTGTTTTAACGCGCGTTAGTCTATTAACGCGCACTAGAGCATTATGTTCATGTGTTGAAAGATGCCCCTCATGCGGTGTGTGTATTTACAGTGACTGGAGGCATCAAGAAGAGCGGCAAGAAATAACAACAAGCATGTGTCCCATGACGATTACTGGCAATAGAATCCGATCACATTCAACTAAATTTCACTTCATTGGTAAAATCACTAGACTAGAGATCTTGTAGTCAAAGTTTGTACTCATGATCTACATCTAGAGCATGTCAATAGACGACGTTATGTTATGTTGGTAGAGAATGTGATGTCAGACGTTTATCACACGGCTCAGCTTCTGCAGTCTATTCAGCAGCATGTCGCCTTGCTTTATGGCAGCCTGTGGAACATGGAGAATGCAAAATGACAGATGAGGAGACAAGACAACCAAATAACAGACAGACAGATAGACATATGGATGGACAGACAGATAGATAGACAGACAGACAGTTGGACATATGGACAGACAGACAGATGGACAGACAGACAGATGGACGGACAGACAGACAGACAGATGGACGGACAGACAGGTGGACGGACAGACAGACAGGTGGACGGACAGACAGACAGATGGACAGACAGACAGACAGGTGGACAGACAGACAGACAGGTGGACGGACAGACACACAGATGGACAGACGACAGATGGACAGACGGACAGACACACAGATGGACGTACAGACAGGTGGACATATGGACAGACAGACAAATAGACAGGCAGCAGACTGAGGGATATATGGACAGACAGATGGACACAGACAGACGGACCATCAGACAGACTTGTGCACACACACACACACACACACACACACACACACACACACACACACCTGATACTGCCAATTCTTGTGATCAGGTCTGCAACAAAAATCGATTACTAAAATGTTGATTCTTCTGCTTGAGTGTAGCAACATCATACCTGTTGGTTTCTACAAACCCGCCAACTTTGTCTATCTTACAATTCAACCGGCCAGACGCAATGAATCGAGACAGCTCTCTGCAGTCAAACGTTCACAATCAAACGCGTGTTCGTCATACTGTGGCTGTCTGTCTATACGTATGTCTGTGTTTGCCTCTTATGTGTGTCTGTGTATTCGTCCATCTATGTGTCTGTCAGTCTGTCTGTCTGTCAGGGCACATTATTATTGCAACTCACCTATCAATAAAATCTATAGACACTTCAAATGCATCGGCCATGTATTGTAGAGTGAGGCTACGATACGACTTGAGCAGCTGGTTGTACACCAACACACGCATTTCACGAATATAGTAACGATAATGAGGGGAAAGATAACGATCTCTCTTCAGTAACACCTCGACCTCCGCTATAACAAGAAACATAGTCACGTGATCTGTTACCATGGTGACAACGCATCAAAGAGCAACTAACCAAGAGCTCTGAAAAACTGTCCGTACTGACATTCGTACAGAGATGTAAGAAAGGTCTTCATTAGAGGAAGCTGATGGAGAACTTCTTGTATCTCAGACCCTTGAATGACCTGAAATGGATTATAACAATACAAACTAACACAATAGAGACGGACGTAAGCAAGTGGTGAAATGCTGAAATAAGTTCATTAATTAATATTTAATTAATAATTTTTAATTAATGAATTATTGATATTAATTAACCTTTGCCTTCAGATCAACTCTTGGCAGGGAAATCATCGCCGCAACTACGGTGTACATAACAAAAGTGTTGTAATCCATCAATTCGTACGACGTGAATGTCGACACGGAGTCTAAGAAGTTCTCTGCAGCTTTAGAGAAATCTCTCGTCGCCAGACAATACAAACCCTCGTAAACCTTTAGACGATTGCGACGATCCCAGTCGCCGCCTTCCTCCACGAGACTAAAGAAACAACACAAAATGTCAACACAATACAGTCCTCACTGATCATACAAACAGACAAATAGACAGACCAACAAACAAACAAATAGAAAGACAGACAAACAAACAAACAAATAGAAAGACAGACAAACAAACAAACAAATAGAAAGACAGACAAACAAACAAACAAATAGAAAGACAGACAAACAAACAAACAAATAGAAAGACAGACAAACAAACAAACAAATAGAAAGACAGACAAACAGACAGACAGACAAACAAACACATAGATAGACAAACAGACAAATAAACAGACAAACAGACAGACAGACAAACAGACAAACAAATACACACACAGACAGACAGACAGACAGACAAACAGACAACAGACAAATAGACAAACAGACAGACAAAATAGACAGACAGACAAATAGACAGACAGACAGACAAACAAAGACAAACAGACAAGCAGACAAACAGACAGACAGACAGACAAATGGACAGACAGACATACAGACAAACAAAAAATAGACAGACAGACAGACAAACAAATAGACAGACAAACAGACAGACAGAAAGGCAAACAGACCAAACAAACAACAGACAGATAGACAAATAAATGGGCAAATGACTGCATGTATAGCATACATGACGTCTTCACTCACAAATCGCATGCAAGCTACGGTGTGTACGCAATACATGCGACCTCATTACACAGTGAAAGTCTGTGTGTACGTATTACAGAGTGGATCTAATTCCATCCAGTGTGTGTATTACTTGTCTGTTTGTCTGTCTGTCCATTTGTTTGTCTGTCTGTCTGTTTGTCTGTCCATTTGTTTGTCTGTCTGTCTGTTTGTCTGTCCATTTGTTTGTTTGTCTGTCTGTCTGTCTGTTTGTCTGTCTATTTGTTTGTCTGTCTGTCTGTTTGTCTGCTTTTGTCTTCTGTCTATTTGTTTCTCTGTCTGTCTGCTTGTCTGTCCATTTGTTTGTCTGTCCATTTGTTTGTCTGTCTGTCTGTTTGTCTGTTCATTTGTTTGTCTGTCCATTTGTTTGTCTGCTTGTCTTCTGTTTATTTGTTTGTCTGCTTGTCTTCTGTCTATTTGTTTCTCTGTCTGTCTGCTTGTCTGTCCATTTGTTTGTCTGTCCATTTGTTTGTCTGTCTGTCTGTTTGTCTGTTCATTTGTTTGTCTGTCTGTCCGTTTGTCTGTCCGTTTGTCTGTCCATTCGTTTGTCTGTCTGTCTGTCTGTCCATTTGTTTGTCTGTCTGTCTGTTTGTCTGTCTGTCTGTTTGTCTGTCTGTCTGTCTGTTTGTCTGCATGTCTTCTGTCTATTTGTTTGTCTGTCTGTCTGTTTGTCTGTCTGTCTGTTTGTCTGTCCATTTGTTTGTCTGTTTGTCTGTCTGTCTCTTTGTTTGTCTGCTTGTCTTCTGTCTATTTGTTTGTCTGTCTGTCTGTTTGTCTGTCCATTTGATTGTCTGTCTGTCTATTGCTTGTCTGTCCTCTGTCTGTCTGTCCATTTGTTTGTCTGTCTGTCTGTTTGTCTGTCCATTTGTTTGTCTGTTTGTCTGTTTGTTTGTTTGTCTGTCTGTCTGTTTGTCTGCTTGTCTTCTGTCTATTTGTTTGTCTGTCTGTCTGCTGTCTGTTTGTCTGTCCATTTGTTTGTCTGTCTGTTTGTCTGTCCATTTGTTTGTCTGTCTGTCTGTTTGTCTGCCCACTTGCTTGTCTGTCTGTCTATTTGTCTGTCTGTCTCAGACTACATACCGTACACACAACAACAATAAAAATTCAAAGACACGAATGCATATAAAACCCACAAGTTGTCAATAAGGTTTGAAATCAACCAGCACTAGAGCAGTAAATGCACCCAAAGTGATCACAAGTCTCTTTGATTGAAAGTCCAACCCCCAAAATGAGTAAACATTATGTGGTTGCTTACCTTCTTGCTTTCTCCAGATTTCTTGCTATTATGTCGTTGTCCATAAAGAATAAGCCGATTCTGAGATGGTAGAAAACGACATCAAGTTTGCTGCCTGCTGTTGCTGTCTTTTCATAAACGAGTCGTAATGCAGACACACTTTCTTCCTACGTAATGAAGTATGAATAGTAGAGTAATACAGTAGATAGACAAGTCAACAAGCATATAAACAAATAGATCAATATTCAGACAGATATGGATAGACAAAGAAACAAACAGACAGACAGACAAACAGACAAACAGATTCATTTATTATCATCAAAACTCTACGTATGTACAGGAAACTTTCAAATATCTACCAGTCCTTCATAACTAAGCAAATTATAACACATTAATGGACTTGGCCTACAACATTGCAGTCAAACATTATGCCACTGTCATTTGTACTGCATGAAAATCTCGACAGCTTCCTCGAAATCACTCTGGCGTTGCATCTCTGAAGAATGATGGAAAATTGCTTTCTCCAGAATGCCTTAAAACGTTGAGCGCTGTTAAAAGGATGTGCATGAGTGGTATTGTAGCTTTGCCTAGATATATGAGATAAACAAACACACAGACAGACAGACAGACAGACAAACAGACAAACAAACACAGACAGACAGACAGACAAACAGACAGACAAGACAGACAGACGGACAGACAGACAGACAAAGAAACAAACAAACAAACAAGACAGACAGACAGACAGACAAACACACAAAGAAACAAACAAACACACAGACAGACAGACAGACAGACGGACAGTTTGGGCCAGACTAGAATGTAATAGTGTTGTTCTTTGAAAATATATGTATTGACAGACAGACAAACAAACAGACAGACAGGCAGACAAACAGACAGACAAACAAACAGACAGACAGACAGACAGACAGACAAACAGACAAAGAAGCAAACAAACACACAGACAGACAGACAGACAGACAGATAGCAGACAAACAAACAGACAAAGAAAGAAACAAACACACAGACAGACAGACAGACAAACAGACAAACAGACAAACAGACAAAGAAGCAAACAAACACACAGACAGACAGACAGACAGACAGACAGACAGACAAACAGACAGACAGACAAGCAGACAAACAGACAAACAAACAGACAGACAGACAGACACACTTTCTTCCTACGTAATGAAGTATGAATAGTAGAGTGCAGAGATGATATGGTTTTATTGTATGTTGTTATATGCGTGTGTTTTTAGATGGCATGTGTACTAACAGGTGAATAAGTATGAAAGTAGATAGACAAGTCAACAAGCATATAAACAAATAGATAAATATTCAGACAGATATAGATAGACAAAGAAACAAACACACAAACAGACAGACAGACAGACACAGAAACACAGACAAACAGACAGACAGACAGACAGATAGACAAACAATCAAACAAGACAAACAAACAGAGACAGACAGACACACATACAAAGAAACAAACAGAAAAGAC
Organism: Corticium candelabrum; assembly: GCF_963422355.1. Classification (NCBI taxonomy): domain Eukaryota; kingdom Metazoa; phylum Porifera; class Homoscleromorpha; order Homosclerophorida; family Plakinidae; genus Corticium; species Corticium candelabrum. The sequence goes on from NC_085106.1 coordinate 894,404, forward strand.
AGACAATTTGACAGACAGACAGACAAAGAAACAAACAGAAAAGACAGACAATTTGACAGACAGACAGACACGCAGACAAAGAAACAAACAGAAAAGACAGACAATTTGACAGACAGACAGACAGACAGACAGACAAAGAAACAGACAGACAGACAGACAGATAGACAAACAAACAAACAAGACAAACAAACAGAGACAGACAGACAGACAGAGAAAGAAACAAACAAACAGAAAAGACAGACAATTTGACAGACAGACAGACAGACAGACAGGACAAACAAACACACAGGCAGACAGACAGACAGACAAAGAAACAGACAGACAGACAGACAGACAGACAACAAACAGACAGGCAGGCAGACAAGCAAAAGACAGACAAACAAACAGACAGACAGACTGGGCTGCCAAATGCCTTTGGCTTCAGGTCAGTGTGACTGTGGGAAAGAATTAGACTCAGATGGATACCACCTAATACATGTAAGACTGGGGGCGGCCCAGTAATCAGCCATAACAACATGATTTCAGCATGGTCAGACTGTTTGAGTCAACTGCAATTACATCATGTAAAAGAACCCAGAGGAAGGTATGTCAATTCTGAAGACAGATCAGACATAGTCGTATTCAATTCGGCATCGGGGATGGACCTTGAATTGGATATTGCTCTAGCGCATCCCTGGAGCAATGAAATAGAAGGTTTATCAGCTACAACTCAGAGAGCAGCGGCAACCAGAAGAGAAAATCTGAAGATCAAATAGTACGACCAGGAACTCTTACCTGGAGGTTTTCAACCAACATTT
>NC_085106.1:900200-905200 GCF_963422355.1 Corticium candelabrum
ATCCTAATCTAGTACTCAGAACCGGACCGCCAGCACGTCTGGGAAGAGGCGGCACCTTTGACAAACCATACTGCCGATGACGTCATCAATGTTGATGACGTCATATAATATATAAATATGACGTCACTATTTTAATAACGTACGATAATGCCGTCTGTGTTTGGTTGATTTTCTATGCACCAGTGCAGCCACTCTAAGTCTTCAAACGCTCTGCATGTAGTCATCTCGGGCTCGGAGAACTTGTCCATGTTGGTCTGCACAGAAGATCACGTGACCACGTTACAACTAACGTACGAGTGAGAGCATGACCAACCACTGTGCGTATCTTGTACTTATATACAAAACCATCCTTCTCGGCGTCTAATACTTTAACCCGCAACACCAACTCGGAATCGTTCTCTTCCATTATTTGCGCATGCGTATTGCAATTTGTCACAAAACTAACGTGCGTTAACAAGATCTAAAAAGTTAACGTACGCTAACAAACAAGTAAACCCCGTATTATTGTTTTAAAAATTAATATTAATATTTATAGGCTACGTATTTGTGCTTGCAAAATAAAGTTAGTTAAAATGATTAATATTAAGTGTTATGACATCATTTTTTGTATACTATATATATAGACCCTCTTCAATACAAAATATCAAAATATTGAAATTTCAAATTCAAATCAACAAATCTAGAAAACTGTACACACTAGTCGTACAAGAGCACAAGTGGCAACAAGACTTAGACATGTCTCTCTACAATAGCAATCTCCAATCATCAAAAATGTCACACACTCACATCACACAGCTACAAGAAATTTCACTGCAATAAGCTGAGGCTAGAAATCGTGATGCAGTCAAAGTTTGGGAGCACTTCGATCGTTCGTTTCCGCTTTTTTCAGTCCTCCCTTCTTGAATCCTGCAATAGAGCTGAGAAGGTCACCCCTGCCTGACCCCCCTGAAGACGTTTGTGTCTGTGCAGCAGGTGGTGAGGGGTTACTAGCAGGTGGTGGTGGTGCTGGAGGTGCTGATCGTTGAGGAGGTGGAGTGTCTGCTGGAGATTTGGATTTTTGTTTGCTCGTTGTTGCTGATGCTCGGCTCTTTGCCTTTTCTTCTTTGTATTGTTGTCGAAATTTCTCGACTTTCTTGTCGTGAGATGCTTGCCGGGATTTCTCTTTGTCGGCTTTCTTGATACGATCGACCTGATTTAATTGTGAGCCAGTAAGTAGAGACCACGTTTCGATATGATACTCATCATAGAGTCATGCATGTTTGTGTCTGTGTCTGTCTAGTGTGCAATGAAATACTGTACTAACTAAAGTTTGAAGTTTATCTGTCTGTCTGTCTTGTCTGTCTTGTCTGTCTGTCTTGTCTGTCTTGTCTGTCTGTCTGTCTGTCTCTTTGTCTGTCTGTCTGTCTGTCTGTTATTTGTCTGTCTGTCTGTCTGTCTGTCTGTCAATACATATATTTCCATTACAATGAAATTTCCATCAAACTCTAAAAGCAAACCTAAAGTCCACTACATAATAATTACTACATAATACATTAGCCCCATATGGGGGAATAAAACTTAAAAGAAGCTACTTAACTACAAGTTGTGCAAAGTCAGTGTTTCTACTAAGGGTCTTAGGTCCAGAACTGATCATCATGAGTTGTCTGTCTGCCTGTCTGTCTGCCCAGACATTACATTCTTTGATGCAGAATCGGGACAAAATCTAGATGTTGACATATCATTGGCACACCCATGGAGTCAAGGCATTCTAAAACGATCCATCAGGGAGGATGGGTTTGCTGCCCGCACAAGAGAAGAGAAGAAGACCAATAAGTATACAGGAGTAATTCTACCAGGAGGGACGTCATCAAAGTGTATACCACTAGTGCTTGAGCACTTTGGTAGATGGGGCCTGCAAGCCGATGCCTTCTTACACACTCTCTCAAAACAGTGCAGCCGTATGGAGGAAGACCCATTTCGTAGTGCAGAACAATTCAAAACTTTTTGGAGGAAACGGTTCTCTTGATTCTTTAAAGATGCAATGCAAAAGTAATCCTGAAAAAATTGTCAAGAGTTTCAGAAACAAAGAATGACATGGACAAGCTTTTTGACTTTAATGTACAGATCCAAGTCCACTAATGTTTTAAAGTATTTCGCTGTGAAGGACTGGTTTATCATAGAAGTTTAGGATGTGTACAAGTAGAGGATCTGTAACAATAAAATAATCTGTCTGTCTGTCTGTCTGTCTGTCTGTCTGTCTGTCTGTCTGTCAGACATGGAGGTAAGCATGGTGAACGCGAGGCCAACAGCGCTTATTCTAAGTTTCTCAATGGTGCTTGGAGTGACCTGCTTCAGCTAGAAACGTCTTTTGAAGGTTCTAAGAAAAGTTTTATGGCCAAAGAACATGCTAAGAGATCTGCTGCTTTAAGATTAGTACGATGTGGAGAGCTTTCCAAGGCAGCTCGCATACTCACCAGCAATGGTTTAGCACCATCTTCAGCTGAAACGATTAAGAAACTGTCATCGAAACATTCCAAATGAATTGAAAGCTTGGGATCAATGCCTTCGCTAGAATCATCTTTTTCTTTGAATGCAGAAGACTTTTTCAATGTTGTCAAAAGCTTGCCAAGAGGTACCGGTACTGGTCCCTCGGGGTGGCGTTTTGAACATTTGAAAGTATTGTTAGAAGATGAAGTAACAGCAGATGGCCTCTTCACAGCATGTTCTCTAATGGCTAGAGGCGACTTGCCTCTTGAGATTGCCAAACTGCTCTCAGCATCAAGATTGATAGCTCTGCCTAAATGCAACGGAGACGTTCGCCCCATTGCTATTGGTGAATGCTTACGATGTATCACAGCTAGAGTCATCTGTCGTCAAAAAAGAGAAGCCTTTGCTGATTACTTCTGCCCAATGCAACATGGTGTGTCAACTCCAAGTGGTTCTGAGCTTGTTGCTCACCACATTAAATTGCTTTTGGAGCGTAACAATGACTGGGTTGCTATAAAAACTGACGTGAAAAATGCATTCAATTCAATCAGCAGGAAAGAGTTGTTACAACAGTGCCGTTCTACATTTCAAGATATATCAAAGCATGTGTACCAGATGTACTTTGATTTCAGTTCACTAGTCGCCTTGCAGAATGGTCAACCAGTTTTGCTACAATCTGAGGTTGGGGTTCACCAAGGTGACCCATTAGGTCCTGCTCTGTTTGCCATGGCTATCCACCCAACTTTGGTGGATCTTCAGAACACTTTCTCCAACATTCAAATCCTAGCATACTTGGATGATGTGTTCTTGGTTGGTTTGCCAAATGACGTTATGGAAGCCTTTACTTCTTTACAATGCAATTTCTCAGCCATTGGCTTAGATATTGCTTGTCAGAAATGTAAGAGTTATTGTCCATCTCCAGCTATCAAAATTCCTGATTGTCAACTTCCTGTTACACCTGAAGGCATAGTTATATTGGGAATGCCTCTTGGAAATGCTGAATTTGTATCCAATTTTTGCTCTACGTATGCTAACACTGGGGAACAACTATGTGACCAATTGTCTTCTTTGAAAAAGCGCTTCATTATTGCTCAAGTATTGTCATGTTCCACGATTGAATTACTTAGCTCGTGTTGTTCCTCCAACTTTACTGACATCTGCAGCAGAAATTCACGATTCACAGACACGCAAAGTTTTCTCTGAATTACTATCTTATCACCAACTCAGTGACTTGGCATGGCAACAAGCCACTCTACCAGTCCGACTAGGTGGTTTTGTTCTAACATCTGTCAAATCTATAGCAGCTTGTGCTTTCTTAGCCTCGTGGGTTGAAGCAATAGATGCACTACCCAAGCGTTTTCCTGACTTGAGAGTAGATTTAGATTTGCTTCTGAAAGGATCTTCGGGATCTGCTACAGGTCCGACACTAAAGAGCCTCATTCCCTCGAATGAACTGTTTGAGTACTTACCTGCTAGTGGCAAATTACAGAAGCGATTATCTAATGATTTGTTTGAATCTATGTCTCGTGATACAGTGAAGTCAACAAGAGATGCTGCCAGAATTCACTCTTTACATGGGGCAGGTGCAGGTGCTTGGGTCAATGCTGTTACAACCTCGATGTGTTTCGCACTTGATTCTTGTGTTTATCGCTTGGCGTCATATCTGAGGTTGGGCTTGCCAGTCTGTTCTCTGGAGTGGTTGAGTTCGTGTCAGTGCGGAGCAGTTCTTGACGACAGCGGGTATCATCTTTTAACATGCAAGGTTGGTGGTGGCCCAGTTTGGAGTCATGAATCCATTGCAAATGTTTGGGCTGATTGTTTAAGTGAACTTCACATACCACACAGGAGAGAGCCAAGACATCGCTACTCAAACTCGGATAACAGACCAGACATTATAGCACTTGATACATCTTCTGGTATGAGTATTGATTTAGACATCTCTCTTGCCCATCCCTGGAGCTCAGAGGTATTTCCCTCATCCTCAAAAGTAGATGGTCTAGCTTTGAAGCGAAGAGAAGAAAAGAAAAAAATCAAATATCAAGATGAAAGGCTACCAACTGGCAACCAAATAATCTTTAAGCCTTTAGTCATTGAACACTTCTGTAGATGGGGTGATGAAGGAGACCAATACCTACGTTCTCTCGGATCTCAATCTTTTGATAAAAATGGTCGGCACAACTCGGCACAATTTATGTATCACTGGCGGAAAAGGTTCAGCATTCAATTACAGCAATGCAATGCTAGAGTAATCCAATGCAAGATGTCATCCTTGGGTTGCAGAGTCCACGCAAAAACAAGCCGCTTTCATCTCCAATAATTAGTGTTGTAATAACTGGACCCTCTTTGGGTTCTTTAGTAGTTAGAAAATGTAATTTTTAGTTCTCAGTTGGTTCAGTAGTTGATATTTGTCTGTTTGTCTGTCTGTCTGTCTGTCTGTCTGTCTGTCTTGACAGGAAAGAGAATGAAAACACCAACAGAAAGAAACCGTGTCTGCCTGTTGTTTGAGACAGTCGACCATCACTTGTGGATTTTGG
>NC_085106.1:907700-967700 GCF_963422355.1 Corticium candelabrum
GCGCGCATTTGTGTGTGTGTGTGTGTGTGTGTGTGTGTGTGTGTGCGCATTTGTGTGTGTGTGTGTCATTGTGTGTGTGTGTGTGTGTGTGTGTGTGTGTGTGTGTGTGTACGTGTGTGTGTACGTGTGTATAACTGTAGATGTGGGTGTGTCCACATGTAGGTGTGTAAATCTTTCTGCATTCATTTCCCACCACCCACCTACCCACCTATCCACCCATTCACTTATTTCCCCATCAGTCCACCCACCCATCCAAAAATCTCTCCACTTACTCACACATCATACACATCACATCCAAACATCAACATTTACGTACGTCTCTCTGTGCAATGACACACCCACAATGAAGCACACAAGACACATTTACTCACCAAACAACATCCCACGCTCAATCAAAAACTTCAATCCCTACACACACAACAACTCACATCCATACGCCTCACACAAACAGCACCATCCAACCTCAAGAATCTGTCTCCCAAAGCGTCTAATATCATCATAGTTAACGCCTCTCGATTTCTGACTCCCATACTTCTTCAGAAACAAAGCGGTCGGTTTTGTCTAACCAATCAAATGTGGACTGATAAATATAGTTGATAAAATCGAGAAGGAATGGTACTTTGTATATGAGATCACGCAGTGAGCCAGTGTCGAAGAACGGCCGCACAATTATTGCTCCAGTTCCGTTGTACAACGTGCGTATTGTCTGTACAATGTTGGGATGCTGGAATGCAGAGTTAGGGTGTGAATACAAACTGGAGTGATGGTGGATGATTCGATGTGAGTGACCTGTATGGTAGGTAGGAGTCTCAGAGAGGTAGAGAGGTCTTTTTCTGATAGCAAGAGTGGATGTCCGGGTTCACACTAGATAGGAGAAAGGTGTTTGTAAAATGAGAGCATCTGTATAGATAGTATAGATGCATGTATATCTGTGTAGGTGTGTGTGTGTGTGTGTGTGTGTGTGTGTGTGTGTGTGTGTGTGTGTGTGTGTGTGTGTGTGTGTGTGTGTGTGTGTGTGTGTGTGTGTGTGTGTGTGTGTGTGTGTGTGTGACTGTCCATCTGTCCATCCGTCTGTGTCTGTCTGTCTGTCAATCTGTCTGTCTGTATGTATGTATGTATGTATATATGTCCATCTGTCTGTCCGTCTGCATGTATGTATGTATGTCCATCTGTCTGTCCGTCTGTCTGTATGTATGTATGTCCATCTGTCCGTCTATCTATCTGTCAGTGCCTCTGTCTGTCCACCCGTCTGTCTGTCTGTCTGTCTATCTGTCTGTCTATCTGTCTGTCTGCCTGTCTGTCTGTTAATCTGTCTGTCCGTCTGTATGTATGTATGTATGTCCATCTGTCTGTCCGTATGTATGTATGTATGTATGTTCACCTGTCCGTCTGTCTATCTGTCAGTGCCTCTGTCTGTCCACCCATCCGTCCGTCTGTCTGTCTATCTGCCTGTCTGTCTGTCTGTCTGCCTGTCTGTTTGTCTGTCAATCTGCCTGTCTGTCTGTCTGTCAATCTGTCTGTCTGTCTGTATGTATGTATATATGTCCATCTGTCTGTCCGTCTGTATGTATGTATGTATGCCCATCTGTCTGTCCGTCTGTATGTATGTATGTACGTTCATCTGTCCGTCTATCTATCTGTCAGTGCCTCTGTCTGTCCACCCGGCTGTCTGTCTGTCTGTCTGCCTGTCTGTCTGCCTGTCTGTCTGTTAATCTGCCTGTCCGTCTGTATGTATGTATATATGTCCATCTGTCTGTCCATCTGTATGTATGTATGTATGTCCATCTGTCTGTCTGTCTGTATGTATGTATGTATGTCCATCTGTCTGTCTGTTTGTATGTATGTATGTATGTCCATCTGTCCGTCTGTCTATCTGTCAGTGCCTCTGTCTGTCCACCCGTCTGTCTGTCTGTCTGTCTGTCTATCTGTCTGTCTGCCTGTCTGTTGATCTGTCTGTCTGTCTGTCTGTCTGTATGTATGTATGAATGTCCATCTGTCTGTCCGTATGTATGTATGTATGTATGTCCATCTGTCCGTCTGTCTATCTGTCAGTGCCTCTGTCTGTCCACCCGTCCGTCTGTCTGTCTATCTATCTGTCTGCCTGTCTGTCCGTCTGTCTGTCTATCTGTCTGTCTGTCCGCCTGACCATCTGTTTATCTCCAATCATCTGTTCACACATCATCTAATCTGCCTACTCACATGTCAATCAGTACGTCACTGTATATACTGCTTTTCTGAGCTGCACTGCACGCGCTATCTGTTTGTCTGTATTCTGTCTGTCCACCCTCCCATTAATCAATCCATCTATTTGTTCACCAATCTGTTTGGCAGTGCACCTGTAAATCATTTGTCTATCTACTAAACTGTTGGCTCTGTTTCTGTCGTATGTCGTGTTGACATGCAACTCTACTGTCAGTCAACATGCCCACTGCATGACAACACTAATACAAACATAAGATAAGATGAGCTTGCTGCTTTTCGGACTATCCTTTGGCCGAATCATAAAGTATTCTTTCCTAAATCGCCAACCTAAAGTCAACATCATGTCTAATATGCATATAAGTTCATGGAAAAATCTCTTAACTTCTGACCGATTCTTGGTAATGGCTCTACAAGTTCCCAGTTTACTTCTGAGCGGAAAAACATCGATACATGACGATAAGCTTCTTCTGTATAACAATAGATGATACGAGTGAGTAAGAACACACACGCAAGCGTGTGCATCAGTGCGTGCACACACACACACACACAAACACACACACACACACACACACACAAACACACACACACACACAGATGGACACACACACACAGACACACACACACACACACACACACACACACAAACACACACACACACACACACACACACACACACACACACACACACACACACACAAACACACACACACACACACACACAGATGGACACACACAGATGGACACACACACACACACACACACACACACACACACACACACACACACACACACACACACACACACACACAACAGATGAATGGACAAAATACACACACAAAAAGACAGATGGATGGACACAGAGAGAGAGACACACACAGAAAGAGAGAGACACACACACAGCTGAACACACACAGATGGATGGACAAACACACAGACAAACAGATCAGATAAATGGACAAACACACAGACAGATGGACACACACACACAACATACACACACACAGACAGATGGATGGACACACACACACACACACCATAAAAATTGAATGAGTAATTGTCAGGATCAAGAAACTGTTTAACCGGCAGCTGACACGCCAACACAGGCTCTCGCAACACAGTCTGCAAATACGACTATAAACCAACACACAAAGACCAAGAGACCGCAATCAACAACTTCAACATTCAACAACATCCTAAAGCTGCAAACTTCGAGTTGCCTCTGTCTCTCAATCACGAACATCCTGTCTTTGTTTCCAAACACTTTCTTAGGAGGGAGATGCAAGTCGACGTCTGCCAGCTGCAATGCCGCATGCAAAGCATCAAAATCACTGTATCGTCTAGACACCTGCAACATCAATAAAAACAATCCACAGAATAACTCATTTAAAAATAATAATTTATTAGATATTAATATCTAATTTATTATTATGATTATTAATTTATTAATTCATTTTATTATTTTATTATATTATCATTACTAATTTATTAATTTTACTTCTATTTTATACCAATAATTTACTAATTAATAAATAATAATAAATTAATAATTTAATTTATTAATTTTATTTCTATTTTATACTAATAATTTACTAATAAATAAATAATAAATTAATAATTTAATTTATTAATTTTACTTCTATTTTATACCAATAATTTACTAATTAATAAATAATAATAACTTAATAATTTAATTTATATATCTCGCAAACTAATCACAGAACTCCAAGGACAACAGACATTTCAACATTTGCAAACGCCGATTTGTCTATAAATTGTTATGTTACAGTCTTGACATACCGTCCATGAGTCAGTCATTTTTCTCACACCACGCCAGACGCGTATTTCGTAGGTCTGACAACAAACAACAAAAATTAAAACAAAATTAAAATGTTTGTCACTCTCGTGGTAGCTCAACCGACCACGTGTGAGTCCACACGTAAATTCTCAATCAAACAATGAAGAGGGATGGTATCGTCTAGAAGATTTTTCGTCATCTCGAAAAGAATTGTGCTGATGCCACGCCCATTCAGTGGTTTGTGCGCATGCGTAGAATGATGTCCCTGCTCTGTGTTTGGATATTCGCGTTGTTGACGACTCGTTCGTTGTCTACGCTCGTGACGGATGCTATTAACTGGGAGTCGTTTCTTGGACGTCATAATTTGGAGTGGGGATGGTCGCACGCTGATCACGTGTGGAGTTTCCTGCCAGCTGATTGGACGTTGGCGCCTTTCACTGGCAACGGGTTGCTAGGTGCGCTAGCTTATGTATGCGATCATGGTCAGGGGCCAGGAGGAGCAAGATGTGCGTCTGTTGGCGATACGCCTGAATTCAGATTGGAAATTGGGAGGCAAGACATTTATGATCAAAGACAACCATACGGGAACTTGTGGGAAGTTAGTTTATATTAATTAATTAATTGATTTAAAATGTTTTAATTAAATTTTATTATAAATAGATAAAATATATTGCATAACACCCGGATGTTTGATGATTAATTAATTAATATTGTTTAAAAGCCTTGTAGTCCCAGTGTCTGTGCGCGGCATTGCAGATCTGATGCAATAGAGATGGTAACATTGAAATTTACAAAATTATTTGTAAATCAGGAAAACCATAATTATGCAAAAATTTAGCACACTGCTTGTTTGACGTGACAATTTGCTCTCATTCTATTGTTTAGCGTCCACGTCTGCCTGTCGGCTATCTTCGTCTACAAACAGCCGGCACAATGCAAGCTGGCAACATGACTCTTGATCTATGGAATGCACTTCTAAACGGCACAATAATCACATCCAAAGGCGAAATAACAATGAAAATACTCACACATGCAGTTCACGACGTCGTCACCATACTATGGAACACAACGAGCGGGGAATCAGACGCTAAATGGATTTTTGAACCCGAGACTGTTTGTTACGGCAGTGAAGATGATTGCCGCGTACATTACAATCCCAAACAGAAATGCTCGTCGTTTAAACCATCAACTGGTGATGACAGCAGTGAGGGCATGTTATGCACTCAATTGCTTGAGTCTCCATATATGGGCAATTTTAGCTCAGCGCTATTGCCGGGTGTACAAGCGGGTCAACACTTTCTTTATGTTACCATCTCGAGTAGCGTCTGGCCGTATAACACGACTGTTAACGCTCAAGTTGAAGCGATACGGACACTAGAAAACGTCTCGATTTCGAAGATACCTGTTTTGCTAGAAAGTCATAAGAACGTGTGGCACTTGTTTTATCCGATGAGTTTTCTCTCGATCAGCGACACGCGTCTCGAAGCATTCTATTGGATACAGATGTATGTGATGAGATCAGGTATGCGTGCTGGCGGGCCGGTGCGAGACCTGATTGGTCCGTGGTTTATCCACTCCAATTGGCCTGCCATTTGGAACGACTTAAACCTTCAACTGACATATTGGCCGGTGTACGCATCCAACCATCTCGACCTTGGCAGAACGTTGATCGACCACTTGCGTAGAAACTTAGCAAATGGACATTGGACGTGGAATTGTGTGAATTACGGGGGAATGTTTAATCTCACGTACAGCGATGCTGCAGGAATCGGCGGTGCTTGTAGCTCTGATGGTTTCAGTCCGATGAAAACGATAGAGACAGATGACGCCGAGTTTGGTAATCTGCTGTGGCTTTGTCACAACGTCTGGCTGCAGTGTCAGTATGAATACAACCAGACGTGTTTTCTCACTGACCTGCTTCCTCTTCTATCACGGTCCATTGCTTGGTATCGTCACTTCCTGGTTAACGATGGCATTAACTTGCGGTTGCCTCCAACACGATCTCCAGAGTATCCACTTCCACTCGGTTGGGATGCAAGCTACGATATTAGCCTCTTACGCTGGAGTTGTGACGTACTCATCGATCTTTGCCAAGACAACACCAACAAAGTATCATACCCATGCAATATGACTAACTTTTGTGATGAAGTTCAGGAACTACTCATTTCGTTGCATGTTGACAATAACACGGGAATCATGGTTTATGCCAATAGAACATTCAGTGTACCACACAGGCATTTTTCTCATCTTCTCGTGTGGTTACCATTGCATGTCTTTACGATGGATAACAAGACAAATCGTGACATCTTGGTGAAGTCGCTGGATACGTATTATGAAGTTACGTTTAAGTCAAAGGAGATGACAGGCTTTTGGTTAGTGGCTGCTGCTGCAATGTTGCTTGCAATCTGCTATTGAGTTGTGAGCTAAAACACATAAAACTTGTAACATATGAAAAAGTAAGATGCTAGTTAAAAATTCTGAAATTGAAGATGAATGGTTTTGTATACTGGGAATACAAATGTCTGTGTATAATTGTATTGGAGGAATGCATCTCACAATACACTAGACTATTGTATTGGAGGGATGCATCTCACAATACACTAGACTATTGTATTGGAGGAATGCATCTCTCGATACACTAGACTATTGTATTGGAGGGATGCATCTCACAATACACTAGACTATTGTATTGGAAGGATGCATCTCACAATACACTAGACTATTGTATTGGAGGGATGCATCTCACAACACACTGACTATTGTATTGGAGGGATGCATCTCACAATACACTACACTATTGTATTGGAGGGATGCATCTCACAACACACTACACTATTGTATTAGAGGAATGCATCTGTCAATCATGTATCACAGACTGAATGCCAAACTCTTGCATTTAGGTTTGCAGCCGTAGCAGCAATGTCTGCACTGGCTGGACGAGGATCCGCAGCTATTGGTAACTTGACGTCTCTCCTAGAGCATCAAATCACACCAAACACTTTCTACATGGAAGACGACAATCCTGTTCCCGAATCACCAGCAGCGGCTGCATATGCTCTCCAAGTAAAATCCTTTATCTACTCAAATCGAAAATTTTGTAATGTATTTGTATTTATTGGTAGACAACTCTGTTGCAGTCTTATGGTGGCATTATTAGGATATTTCCTGCAGTGCCAAGGAGTCAGCGGCTGCAATGGTCACAGGCAGTGTTTTATAGACTCAGAGCTGAACGAGGTTTTCTTGTGTCTGCTCTGATGGATGATGTTGTTCAGTGGATCTTGGTATGATTGCTCATGTGGCTTTTGTGTTTGACTGCGTGTCAATGAGTGAATGGACAGGAAGACAAACAGAATTGTTTGTGCATTTGTTTGTCTGTCTGCTTGTGTGTTTGTTTGTTTTGTTCGTCATTCTGTCTGCTAGTTTGTCTGTCTGTCTGTCTGTCTGTCTGTCCAATACATATAGTTGAAACACGCCTGTCTATCTGTCTGTGTGTCCATATATCTGTCTCTATTTGTCTGTCCATGTCTGTGTGTCTGTGTGTACAGTAATATCTGTCTGTTTCAAACCTCAAACCTTGTTCCAAGAGCCAGTTCACTAATTATTCCTATTTTATCCAGATAGAGAATGAGATGGGTGCCTCTCCATGTTCCATCGAAGTCGACCTCATCTATCCTTTTACATTTAATACCACCTCGTCCCAAGTGACCGTCACATCTATTGGACCAAAGAGAATCGACATCTTAGGATTACAACGAGGCAACTCTGTGCTCATATACTCGACGAACAACAAACCTGACAAATTTGTAGTGCAAGAAGTGGTTGGGAATCAGACTGAATATCATTATTATGGATACCACAAACACACTGCCACCACAACTTTTCATGCCAGCGATTGATATGATGGTTGCATGATTGACATTACTTTGTCTTGTTTTTTTATTCAAGGATAATGTTTGTATAATTTTTTTAAGAAATGAAATTGATGTTGTCTGCTTGCTACGTGCAATATGTTCATAAATTTGTATTAATGCTGTTGAGACATTATACGTACGTTGTCACAATTTTGAAGTAGTTGGATACATAAAAACAAGGCAAACAAGCAACTGGAGATCCTTTGATCCGGGCACACCACTGGGTACTCACGGCTTTACGATCATACTAAGTCTTCTGTTTGATGCCACAGTTGTTGCCTTCACGACATCAATTACACTGCAATGAGACACCCAATCGAGACACACAACGTGTACAGTAAAGATCATGACAAGAAAATACCATAGATTTGATTGCAATTGCCAAGCAATTCTGTACAAGAAGTACAAGAGTGAAGAACACACTTACTATTGTATGTACAAACTACACGCTATTAGGTGACAGTAACACTACAGTATGTTGACTCAACTATAGAATAGATTCCAGTGCTCGTTATAGTATACTATAGGTCCATTCCTTCTGCTTCGTCTTCGGAGAAATCACTCATTGAGCTTTCACTTGATGACGACTCCTTTTCTTGTTGTTTTAGCGCCTCTTCTGTCGCATACTTCTTCACATAATCTGAGACAGTTGGTAATGTTAGACATGAATGTGTGATGATAGACAATAGACAATAGTGAGATAATAAATATAGTAAATATAATGTAATGCCTGCAATCTATATCGAATTGGCTAGTCGTTATTCACTGTGTGACTACGCAGAAATATGTACCCTGCTGGGCTACCGGGTTGGTGGGTGCCCAGATGGGGGCAAAGACCCCACTTGCCCATTATGGAGGGGAATAACGACACATATATTAGATAAATAATAAATTAATATATACTAACTATGGTAAATATATAATATAATAAATTAATATTATAAATTAATATAATAAATTATATGGCAAATATATAATATAATAAATTAATATAATAAATTAATATAATAAATTAATATAATAAATTAATATAATAACTTAATATAATAAATTAATATAAAAGATCTGGTTGAGCACGACATAAAACAATATAATAAATTAATATAATAAATTAATATAAATTAATATACAAAATTAATATAATAAATTAATATAATAAATTAAATTCATATAAAATAATACATACTAAATATGGTAAATATAATAAATTAATATAATACATTAATATATGGTAAATATATAATATAATAAAATATTAATAAAAACAAAGCAAACTGATGGATGAGAAGCAGGTTAGTGAAGACATAGAGATCTGTAGATGGATGATTCATGAACCCACGAATAGAAAAACAAACAAAACAATAGAGACACAGACAGACAGAAACATGGCAGTGAACAAGCGTCTATGGTAGTTTATCAACACAGAGCAGACACATCTTTGCAATTAAGGAAAAAATCAAGGAATGGACAAACTAAGAGACAGACAAACCATTTCTGATGGTTTTAGAAAGTAGCATGTCAGTTGCTTGAGCCTCGATTGTAATAACGTTCATTTGTAATGTTAGAAGAAACAAACAGACAAACAGACATGTACACACACACACACACACACCAAACACACACACACACACACACACACACACACACACACACACACCAAACACACACACACACACACACACACACACACACACACCAAACACACACACACACACACACCAAATACACACACACACACACACACCAAACACACACACACACACACACCAAACACACACACACACACACACACACACACACACACACACCAAACACACACACATACACACACACACACACACACACACACACACACACAGCCTTAAAAGCCAAAAAAACTATCAATCTCATCAAACCACAATGTCCCACAGGACACACCATTTCAGATTTCGCATACATTGCGTTGCAACCACAGTACTAAAAGAGACAGAGCCATCCAAGCAAACAGAGTTAGAACGAGCTTGTATTACACAATTTGTGCTGCATCATAATCTTTCAAAGAGAAACAAGAGTGTCGGATTGTCTTCCAGCCTCGTCCATAGAAAGTCAATCAGACGCAGCCATAAAAGATCACCATGATGTCCCAACATGATGTCACTCTCCTAATATGATGTCACTCTCTTTACCACATCGGCACCACTTGGTGCAAGTGACCAAACCATCTATCACTTGCACACGCCGACCAACCGCCACTTGCCAAGTCGGTTTCCACACAACATATGGAAATGTGGAAAGTGCAGGTGTTGGATAATGTCGATTTCACTGTTTGCAAGCAGTTGAAAATGAAATTGCAACATGTCAGACTGTCTCTAGCTCATATGGCTACATAACTAGTCAGGTTTTGATTGATACTTTTTTCATGGCTTTCTCATGTGTGATACAGTACAATACAGTACACATACAATATGATAACCCTCACAAAGAAGTACCAAAGTGTGTGTGTGTGTGTGTGTGTGTGTGTGTGTGTGTGTGTGTGTGTGTGTGTGTGTATCCGTGTGTGTGTATCCGTGCGTGTGTGTGTATCCGTGCGTGTGTGTGTTTGTGTCCATGTGTGCGTGAGCTACCTGTTATTTTCAATTTATACTGCTCTGGCTTGTGTAAATAAAGTGCAGCGGCATCGCCATTCAGCGGATCCGTTGGGTTCGGATAAGCAAGCAGCTGTGGCAAAAACGCCTCAAATATATTCTTCAAATCTGAAAAAATCACTTTACATCGTCACAACACAACCAAAAGATTTATGACACTTACTGACCATATAACGCCGTCCATGCCTGATTGATGACATCGAGACAAACAGTACCAGATCTACACACACAACGACAAAACTAATGATACAAAATCACGATTTGTTGTCCTGTTGTCGTCTTACGCTTCGTCGATGTTTGGATGGTAGATCCTATTCATAAATCCTGCAACCGAATAGCAACAGAGAAATAAATAACGTATGTTGTTGTTAATATCAATAAATAGACAGATGCAACAAATATGTAGTAAATTTTTTAGTGTATCATAAACTATGACAACGCAAACAGTCAGACAAACACAGACAGACAGATCGACAAGCACACAAAGCTGCATGGATATATAGATGGGCAAACAACATCCACATATACAAAGGACAGACAAACAGACAGACAGACAGACAACGGACTCTAACTTTAAAGGGTTTACAGTAGTAATTACATGCACAATTTGTTGTTGTATAGCCATTATTTATAAATATGAAACAAACAGACAGACAAACAGACAGACAGACAAACAGAGAGACAGACAACAGACAGACAGACAAACAGAGAGACAGACAACAGACAGACAGATAAATAGATAAACCGAAAACAAACAGACAAACATAGATAAACCAATCAACAGACACAAACATCAATTAAGAGACAAACGGACAAGCAAACAAACACTTAACGGATAAACAAAAAACAAAGACCAAATGGACAAACAAACAGACAGACAGACAAATACACATAAACCACAGATACTGTTTCATCACTTCTCCAACAACAAAACCACCAGACAGCACACCAACGTGACGTCACAAATTTAAAAACGAATACGTCACACAGACACATGCAAAAACAGTGACGTCATCGCGACTAGTAGGAAGAGTCGCAGATGATGTCAGACAGCGAGTGTCACTCACTACAACCATCTCCCAGCCCGAAATCCTCACCAATCGACGGCGACTTGAACGGATACTTGTCGGGCAGATCGACGCGCACCTTCCACACTCCGCCTTCGTACGGCGCTAAAACATTGAGCACAACTTGGTATCACACGAAACCTCAAAGCACGCAGACACGCGAAATAAGAGGGCAACCGACTTCCTGGTGGGCCAAAAAACTTGACGTAGAACTCGTTCAGTCCGCTGAGTATCGTTACGTCGTGATTGCTCTCGATTCTGAAAAGAAAATGAATCAGAGTTTGAGTGTGTGACAATGACCGACATCCTTGTTTGGTCGCTTACAGTTTTATTACATCGCGGTCGATCCTGCTTTTACCGGGTGATGGTGAGCACATTGTTTTTCTTCGCGTTCGACGTGGTTTGGAGTTCCTCGGAAGCGTTGATGGGGAGATATGGCGCACACAAAGAAGTCGGACTTCGATCCCTTTGATAGGAGTTCCCGGATGAGCATCAAAGGCAGCCAAGAGTAACGCCTAGTTTGTCACGTGATGGGTTGTAAACAGGATCACGCGTCACGTGATTTATATTTTATATGCACCAATCACGCGCAATACGTTATCTCAAACCACTAACCTACAAGCGTGTAAGAAAAACAAATTTTAGCAACTTTACTGTCCTCGGAGTCCAAATAATGCGCGAGGTGTGTACTACTAGTAAGCATCTGTACCGACACGCCCCATTAATACCCGTATAAACTGTTGTAGTGTACACGCTATCAACGTTGACTTCATGCTAAGTAAAAGTCTTCAGCAATTTTCTGACTGTAGTTACGGTTTCCCCTGCAGATGTCTTCGCTCTCTGTACACAAACAAACAAACAAACATAAACACACAATAAACCAGCATTGACCAACCAATATAATTAATTAATTAATTATCTTACTTGATGTGTTGAGCAACTACTTGGACTCAACAAGTCGACTAGAGCTTGCCATCCTGGCTGACAAGCTGTGAGAACTTTGGTCTTGGCGATCGTAGAGACGTATGGTGGTGAGATCCACGGACACCAAGACGAGTGCTCTGATATCACATCAAACGGTAGTCGCTCAACCTCAATAAACCAGAAGCAAACTACAATTGAAAATATTAATAAAATTAAAAATTAATACCTTAAATAAATTTGATATCAATGACTGTGGTGTGTGTTGGTCGTCTCTAGTCGGAGTTGATTCCATTGCTCCATTCTTGCTACAAACTTGTTCTCTCTCTGTTGCAGTTATGTCGTCTCCCTCTTCGCTGTTCGCTGCCATGCTTGTCTCCCTTCCCTCTACACGGCGCACACCTGCATTCCCATCTTCACTGTCTCTCTGAGTGACATCAGTCTCGGTTGGAACGCTACAGACATTAGACGAGCCTGTTGTGTCATGCTCCTCTCTCTCCCTACAAGCACCATCTGCATTATCGCCTTCCACAAGTCTGTTACTTTCATATGAACTTGTTTTTTCTTCACTGGGGGTCTTCATGACGATTGTGTCTATTGAATTTGTTTGTCTCTTTGTGGGAGAGCTTTGATGCTTGACTGTAGTGTGTTGAAGATCGGATACAACAAGGAGAGAAGAATGAAGGATCCTTCGTTTGCATGTAGAGCATGTAATAATGATGTGCTGTGATGCTCCACATGTCGATGCACTAAAGATATGAAATAGATTACACACACACACACACACACACACACACACACACACACACACACACACACACACACACACACACACACACACACACACACACACACATGCGTACACACACACATGCATACACACACACACACACACACACACACACACACACGCATGCACACACACATGCACGCATACACACACACGCATGCGTACACACACACACACACACGCATGCGTACACACACACACACACACACACACACACACGCATGCGTACACACACACACACACACACAAATAGATATTAACCTGGCCTCCCAGCCACACATGGCTAATACACAAGCCGTCAGATCGAAATCTGATTCACTGTGTTTCACTAAAGTCAAGAGACTTCCAATCATCTCACCATCTAAACCATCCTACGACACAAACAACCATCAAAATCACTAATTAAATACATTGATTTATTGACATCCCAAATACAGATTAATTAATTCACGTGTCGACGATTACACTATAGACCATCAATCACTTGCCTTCCCATTATACAGAACACATAACATGCACACAGGATTACACCATTTAGTACAACAACACAACACAAGTCTTCACTACTATGAGGTGTGTGTGTGTGTGTGTGTGTGTGTGTGTGTGTGTGTGTGTGTGTGTGTGTGTGTGTGTGTGTGTGTCTGTGTGTGCATGCGTGTGGTGTGTGTGTGTGGTACAAACAAAAACCAAAATTAATACAATCTGTGAGTATGCACATGGTTTGTATTCTTTTAATGCTACATTTTGTCTTGCTGTCATGTGCACCACATAACTCCTCCTCCTCTAAAAGCATTCAGTACTATGTGAGCAACATGTTACAAACAAATTTTTTTTAATTTCAATAATTTTAAACATTTTGTCAGTAAATTTTGTCATTTTACCAGTCAATAATTATCACACACAGACAGACAGACAGACAGACAGACAGACAGACAGTAACCCTCTTTTCTTCATCTCGGCTAATTGCTCTGCCCAAGTCCAATGGCGACATACGACCTATTGCAGTTGGTGAAGCTATACGCAGGTTGACAGCTCGAGCTATATGTCAACAAAAAAAGGAACTGTTCTCAAGCTTCTTCTGCCCCATCCAGCATGGTGTGGCAACCGAGTGTGGCACTGAGCTGATTGTCCATCACATTGAGCTACTCCTCCAGCACAATCCCGACTGGGTTGTATTAAAATCTGATGTCAGAAATGCATTCAATTCCATCAGCAGACAACAGATGTTGGAGCAAGTGGTCGGGTCATTTCCAGATATCTTGAATCATGTAGCTCAGATGTATGGGAGGATCAGCCCATTGGTATTCATGCAAGGTATCACTCCAGTTACAATCGAATCTGCAGAAGGGGTCCATCAAGGCGACCCGCTGGGGCCAGTTCTATTTGCCACTGCCATTCATTCTGTTCTAAAAGATCTTCAGGAGATGCATCCGAAGGTTCGTATCTTGGCATACTTGGACGACGTCTTTGTACTGGGTCACCCTACGGATATTCAGTCTGCCTTTCAAGATCTGAAAAAGTCTTTTTTTGCCATCAACATGATCATTGCAGATTCAAAGTGTGAGATCTACTGCCCTTCTACACGTGATCCTGTTGAAGGCTTTGACTGCATACCAGTCACTGATGATGGAGCCATCTTTCTTGGAGCACCCGTAGGCACACCTTCATTTGTTGCCTCCTCTTGCTCGAACATCGCAAAGTCAAAATTCTTACTGTGTAACGAACTTGTTCAATTGGGAGACATACAGAGTGCCATGCTCTTGTTGAGAGGCTCTCACGTCCCTTGCCTGAATCACTTGGCACGCTCAGTTCGTCCTGAGTTGCTCACACAAGCAGCTTCAATTCACGACTCTCAGACAAGAAAGACATTTTGCCATCTACTTGGGTTCAACGAGATTGAGGACATGCCTTGGCGCCAAGCTGTTTTGCCAATTAGACTTGGTGGCTTTGGCATGACTTCGTTGGCTTTTGTGTCGCAGCCTGCCTTTGTTGCATCCTGGGCTCACGCCATTGTGGAACTGCCTCTTCGTTTTCCAAGTCTCTTTCCAGCTGTTGACAGCCTAGTTAATTCAACTACTGGGGCTCTTAATAACGCCCTGACCCAATCTGTCCCTGATGGAAAGCATATTTCCGAATATCTGACATCTGCAGGCAAAGTTCAGCATCAGCTATCCATGTCATTTGCTCGCTGTGAGGCAGAAATCTTGTTCACAGATGCACCCACAGCCCGAGACGCTGCACGACATCGATCTACAAAAGGAAAAGGAGCTGGTGCATGGCTGAACGCAATCCCGACTTCAGAAGTGCTCGCACTAAATTCTTACGAATATCGTTTAGCGTCCTTGCTGAGGTTGGGCTTGCCCATTCCACTTTCTGACTGGATGACAACATGCAACTGTGGTGCCTCCCTGGACAGCAGTGGGTACCATCTGCTAACATGCAAAACCGGTGGAGGGCCAGTTTGGTCGCACGAATCGCTTGCATCAGTCTGGTCTGATTGCCTGCGGGAGCTGCACATCCATCATCGAAGGGAACCGAGGCATCGGTATGCCAATTCCAATGACCGGCCAGACATTGTAGCCTTCGACTCAGACTCTGGGTGCAATGTGGATCTGGACATAGCTCTAGCACACCCATGGAGCTCGGACATCTTCCCTAGATCTTCGGAAACAGATGGCGCCGCTGCTGAGAGAAGAGAGGAGAGAAAAAAGTCAAAATACGAGAAGGATTGTCTACCAGGTGGAACTGCTGTCAGTCTCATTCCTCTGGTTATGGAGCATTTTGGACGCTGGGGTGTCATGGGAAGAAACTTCCTGCAGAAACTAGCAAAGAAATCATGTGACGAAATTGGTAGACCAAACGCTGCAGAGTTCCTTGACTTTTGGCGAAAAAGATTCTCCCTTCAGCTGCAAAAATGCAATGCCAAAGTCATACTGAGGAAGATGGCAAGCTTGTCAAGTGACACAAGTAGCGCTAAGTACTCAACCCAGTTCTTTAGCCACTAGGCTGACCTGGGTTATCTTTTAAGTTAAGTTGTTACTGTTTTTTAGTGCTTTTTCCTGTGTACTGTAGCACCTAAAACATTATGTCATTGCCTAGCACTCTTTGTATGATAGATGAATGTTTGAAAATATATGTGAAAGACAGACAGACAGACAGACAGACACACACACACACACACACCTAAAAATCCTAAATGTCAGGAGCTCCCTCTCAGAGGTCATGCCCCCCAGCTGTTAAGCTGGGCCCTGTGCGTTACTCAAGGAACTCTGGGCCTGCGCTAGCAAACTCCTGGAGCCGGGCTAGGCACTCGCAGGAGCACCAACTTGTGAAGCCAACTGTGGTGTGAGCACCCGAAGTCTCACCAGGACCCCAGTGGCTGATGTCACGTCACAGCAGATGGCCGCTTAGGACCCCAGTCAATGACCAGGTACTCATTTATACTCCTGAGTCGAGAGAAGCAAATGTGTGTTAGTTTCTTGCTTAAGAAAATTATGCCCTAGCTCGCCATCACTGTGACTTGAACTTGCAACCCTTCAAGGTCCCGGATGTGAACACTCCGTAAGTTGACTCTCTAACCAACTGAGCTATCGTACCAAAATGCCACAATGTCTAACGACATTTTTAAATGTATTTTACACGTAGAGTAGCTATACCAGATGATGAAGAGCATTGTCGTGTATAAAAGGTGTGTTGTCTCTAAGTTGTACGAGCGAGTCAAATCGAGTTTGAAAATCACAAAGCCACTCTGCATATGTTCTCTTCGGCAAACCAAGGAACCAATCTAGAGACAAAGATACAACATATTCAAACACGTGTGTGTGTGTGTGTGTGTGTGTGTGTGTGTGTGTGTGTGTGTGTGTGTGTGTGTGTTACATTGCAAGGACACCAAGCTCATCGCTCTAAAATTAAACTAAATTTTCGTTATAAGCGAGTTTGTTACATTGAGAGTCTTATGATGGGAAAACGTATACAAACATGGCTAGCTTCATGAAGTCAAGGATTTATTACACCGAGGTTCATTAAGGCCAAGGGCTCCACTGTAGCAAAGACACAAGACAAACAAACAGACACAGACAGACAAACAGAGAGACAAACAGAGAGACAGGCAGGCAGGCAGACAGACAGACAGACAGACAAACACACAGACACACAGACAAACAGATAGATAAACACACAGACAGACAGACAGACAGACAGACAGACAAACACATAGACAGACAGATATATAAACAAACATCAAATACAGCAGAGTGGAATATACCAGTTGGTCATCAGTCACTAACCAACCAACTGGTGTTCATGACCGACCACAATTTTGCTTTGATCGAACATACCTACATGCTTAGTCAAGGCAATAACTACTGCATGGATGGTAGGGAATCAATGAACAACCCAAACATCTATACAACTGACTGAAGCAGCAGGCAAAATAGAGTTGATAATCTCCAGATGGGTAAATGCATCAATGACTACTGTAACAGTTTATATTTTGTTAGCAAATAAATATAGTCATGAATATGATGCAACAAATAAAGAAATTGAACGAAATGTTGATGTTGATAATTACAAAAAGAATTATAAAATCAAATAATAATTAATGCCTAAAATTTGAAATGTCAGGTCAACTGACAACCTCTATTGCTAGAGCACGATGTCCGACCACAAATTTTGCCTTACATTCCACTCTGTACATACACAAAAAGGGCATACAAACAGATAAAGAAATCATTAATGAATAAACAAGTCAACGTATGCATGGAAAGACTTAGATACAAAAAGTAATTCACAACCAGACAACACATAGACAATCACACACTCTAATCTACCTGGTGATTTAGATCCCTTCCACACACAGAAGTCGTAGTGTCCACTTGCCAATTTCTCTTTGTACTCGTTGGTTGTTCGCTGATGCTCATCTCTGTCCCAAACGGGTGGAAGAACTACACAAAGACGTGCGTTGCATGCCATGCACTTGAGCTGGTCTGATGAGTTGTTAATCCATCCATGTTGGCTTGCACACGTCTGACATTAGACAACGTGGCTTGTTGAACCAGGTAGATGGCTACACATTGAAATCAAATATGTCAAGTCAACACACACACACACACACACACACACACACACACACACACACACACACACACACACACACACACACACACACACACACACACACACACACACATGCACACACACACACGCACATGCACACACACATACACACACACACACACACACACACACACACACACACACACACACACACATGCACACACACACACACACACGCACATGCACACACACATGCACACACACACACACAAAATAAATGGCAAATGGATAAGGAGCTGCTGTTTGTTACGGTTACACCCCAGCCAGATGGCTAAGTTCCTGTGCACTAAGTAGGAGCTATGGGCCGTGCTAAGCAATCTCCTGGAGCCTGGCCGGGTACTCGCAGGAGCACCGACTCCAACGCCTGCACCCAAAGTCCCACCAGGACCCCAGTAACTGATGGACTTTGTCCCAGTAAAAGGCCTTTGGCACCCCAGTCAATGACCAGGTACTCATTTATACTCGAGTCGAGAGAGGCAATTGTGTGTGAGTTTCTTGCCCAAGGAAATTATGCCATAGCTCGCCATCACTGTGACTTGAACCTGCAACCCTGCAAGGTCCCGGATGTAATCACTCCATAACATTACTCTCTAACCAACTGAGCTATCGCACCACACTAAACACACACACACACACACACACACACACACACACACACACACACACACACACACACACTATATTATATTATTATTATAAAATATTAATACTATTATATAATTATTAATATTAATT
Organism: Corticium candelabrum; assembly: GCF_963422355.1. NCBI lineage: Eukaryota > Metazoa > Porifera > Homoscleromorpha > Homosclerophorida > Plakinidae > Corticium > Corticium candelabrum. The sequence goes on from NC_085106.1 coordinate 926,861, forward strand.
ATATTAATATTAGTTAATATAAATCACAATATAAAATACAAAATTCACCATAAACGTTGAAAGACGCTCGTCGTATGCCGCTCTGTCCCAAGGCTTGACCTTATCCGGGAAATTACGTTTAACAAAAGAATTAGAAATACCGTCATTCAGAGCCTCTTCCCGCCCACATCCTTCACTCCCTCTCATCGCATCAACATTCGACTCAACACTGTCACACAAAAATTTCTGTTTACAATAAAATGCTATATCCATGTAAGATATTGCCTGCTGGCTGCTCGTTCGTCTGTCAGCGCGTTCAGAGCGGCCACAACGCGTCGACGCTTCGCGCCCGACATCTTGTGCAACCACGCGCATGCGCATTATAAACACAATATGCTAAATGGATGAACGCGATCCGCTGCTGAATCGACTGCGGCCCATTGCAATTCCAGAAGGTGAGCGCTCGTACAAAATATTTCTTCTCTCGTTATTAGTAAGACGTGCGTTGTTTGTTTGTTCTCAAGGATGCGTTAAGCCGCATGCGCGAAGCGGCCACCGATCTGTCGCTAATCAGTCAGCGCTTTATGTTTTCGGCGGTTATCACGGCGACGGACACAAGCTCTTCAGAGAGGTCGCTTTTTCGCTTAATTCATCGCTTTACGCATTTGTCTCGTCGTCTAATGCGTTTCTGTTTGTTTTTCGTTGCAGATTTGGAAGTTTGATGTTCACAGAGAAGAATGGGAATGCATACAGTGCAGCGGGGATGGACCGACGTCTGTAGCGTCTAGTTCAGGTATTGAGTGAAGTTTAGAATGATAACAAACGGTGGGTGAAGTTTGGGGAGTGCGCGCGTAGATGGTCTGGGACCGCGAGGTTTGATTAACTAAAATTTATTTTAATAATTAAATTAATTTACGATAATTAAGTTAAATTGGTAGCTAGTATTTAGACAGTAAGTAGAGTTATCTGGAATTTTGCCGTGTTTCTGTTATTTGTTTGACTTTAATCTGTTTGTCTGTTTGTTTGTTTGTCCAATTGAATCGGCATGTTTGTGTGTTTGTTTGTTTATCGATTACTCTTGTTTCTTCTCTAATTGATTGTCTTTTGGTTGATCTCTTCATACGTTTGTGTGTCTAACTTGTCTGCCTACCTGTCTGTCAACAACCAGACGTTTATACATCAGTTGTGTATTTATTCAGTGGTAATGAGTGGTGATGTAATAATCACATTTGGAGGCTCAGGAGGTAAATCAAGCAACACAATCGTTTACAACAGAACAGTCAAGCTGTGATGCTAACGTCGTGTTTTAGTTCCATTTGGTTATTCAAATAGCAACGAAATTCATTTGCTGAGTATCAAAAGCCATCACTGGTCGCGTCTCCAGTGCTCAGGCAACGTTCCCGAATCTCAGTATGGAACGGTGAGTCACTTACGTCATCGTTTTGATCTACTGGAGTGAAGGTGTGTGAATTAGAGTGCAGCTCTTACAAGATATGGACAGATCGTGTTGTTTGGTGGTACGTCGGGTTCATTATTTAATGCGGATGTTCACATCTTGGATTTAAGAACAAAGTCTTACAAGGAAGTGAAAGCGATGGGAGCACCGAAGCCGAGGTGCGTGTTCAGTGAACGTCTACGGTTACTGCGAATAGAAACACATTAGGGCAGCATGTTCAATGATTGTGTGTGTGTGTGTCGCTGTATGTCCACCTTTCTGTGTATGTATGTCCACCTTTCCGTCACACTGTGGTTGGTGACTAAAGTAGATGCTCACATCAGACACATGATTGAGGATGTGTGTGTGTGTGTGTGTGTGTGTGTGTGTGTGTGTGTGTGTGTGTGTGTGTGTGTGTGTGTCAATGTGTGTGTGTGTGTGTGTGTGTCTGTGTGTCAATGTGTGTGTGTGTGTGTGTGTGTGTGTGTGTGTGTGTGTGTCACAGTGTGTCACTGTGTGTGTGTGTGTGTGTGTGTGTGTGTGTGTGTGTGTGTGTGTGTGTGTGTGTGTGTGTGTTACAGTGTGTGTGTGTGTCAATGTGTGTGTGCGGGGTTTCCTCAGGAATTAATAACAGCGCTGCATTTTATTAATATTAATTAGCCACTGAGTTCGTATCTTGACAGAAGAAGTAACTTTAATTAATTAATGATTGTCAGACTTATTGGTGTCGTCACTGACATAAATATCATGATAGCGTGGTAGGAACACATGCCACATGGATAGTCACTAGGTCAAGGTGATATGCATTACTGTCTTTTATCACAACACAACTGTTAGATCATATAGACTGCAGGTTGTGTTAGCTGACATTTAATGAACTTGTACAGCTTACTTTGCATACTAGTACTGTAGTGCTGTAAGTAAATACTGTGAAATTTTATATTGTTATTCCAGTTGAGTGGTTACACTCGGTAAAGCGATCTGTTAGGGTATGTACACTAAACAAGAATGATAAAGACCTCACACACAGTAAACAGTTACCTCAAATGAGGGTTGACGATGAAAGCAAAAGTTACTTGACTACACAACACGTAATTATCTGCCTAAATCTACTTGATGGCAGACAAGCACCTAGTTATCTACAGGATTATGTGTACAAGGTCGCGTCAAGGAAATGTCAATTACAAAGCTGTGGGTGTGGTGAGCTGGGACTAATGTAAGGTCAAGGTGGGACAGACTGTAACCCTGTAGATAATTGGATGCTGCTCTGCCATCAAGTAATTGCGCTTTGAGCAGATAAAATTACGTGCTGTGCCGTCAAGCAACTTTTGGCATTCCTTATCAACCATCATTTGAGATACAGTCATCACATCATCTGAGATACAGTCATCACCACAGCGCCATCACCACAGCGTGGCGCGACGCCTTGGCGCTGTGCTATAGGGAAACCTGTGTGTGTGTGTGTGTGTGTGTGTGTGTGTGTGTGTGTGTGTGTGTGTGTGTGTGTGGTGTGTGTATGTGTGTGTCTGCTGTAGATATCGTCATGAGGTCGTGTGGGATGACGATCGGTTCTATACAATCGGTGGCTGCACTTTACGAGAGGATTTCCCATTTGATATTGTAAGTTCTCAACACATTGCAACGTAGTGCAATTAATGTTAATATTAATTTATTAGATTATTAATAATATTAAGTTTTGAAAATTAATATTAACTTTTATTAATGTTAATATTAACTCATAAGATTTACTAATATTTACTCATTTTTCTAATATTAATGTTTATTAATTTGTTAGGTTTAATTAATATTAATGTTAATATTAATATTAATTTGTTAGGTTTAATTAATATTAATGTTAATATTAATTTGTTAGGTTTAATTAATGTTAATATTAATTTGTTAGGTTTAACTAATATTAATTTGTTAGGTTTAATTAATATTAATGCCTTAGGTTTAATTAATATTAATATTAACTCATTATATTAATATTAATAATTATTGGTGACATTAACTGACTGATTTTCATTCTGGGTATTGTAACTTTGTTAGTAATGATATTCAGTTATAAACACACCCTCACTCACTTGCCCAGCAATCTTCCGAATCTGTTTGGCACGCTCTTTCGAGTTCTTGATGTCGACCACTTGTTGTGAAGTTATTACCTATTATGAAACGTCTTGTTTCTCGTTTAGATTCATTCGTTTGAGTATGACACAATGACTTGGCATCAACATCACTGCAGTCCAGCTATGTCGGACGGTAAACACTGTTGTGTGTGTGTGTGTGTGTGTGTGTCTGTGTCTGTGTGTGTGTGTCTGTGTGTCTGTGTGTGTGTGTGTGTGTGTGTGTGTGTGTGTGTGTGTGTGTGTGTGTGTGTGTGTGTGTGTGTGTGTGTGTGTGTGTGTGTGTGTTCCATGTGGTAATCAGAGGTGATTCTGTTGCCAGGATTTCCTTCTCCAAGACGTTTTCACAGCTGTGCCAAATACGGAGACAGTAAGTCAAGACTTAAACATGAAACAAGCTGCTATTGACTACGTTTCTTGATTTATTTCTTTGTCTATGTGGCAGTTAATCCATCTGGTTGTCTGTCTATTTGTCTGACTGCCTGTCAGTGTGTCTGTTTGTTTGTCTGTCTGTCTGCCTGTCTCAATACATACATTTCCATTTAGATCAAATGTTTACATCATGAGCAACCTAACACTAAGACAACAGGACCATTACAGTCCTGAAGCATACAGAATTACACAGAGCAAACTACATTTCGATGTTCTAATCTTGCTATGCTAATGAGTGTGTCCAAGGTGACTTTTGCATTGCAACGCTGTAGAGTCACTGAAATAATTGATCGCCACTTGTTCTTGAAGTCAGTCTCATTTCGTTTCCTTCATCATCTTTTACACTCTTTGCCAGCTTGTTCAAATATCTAACTCCATGTTCATCCCAATGGCCAAAATGTTTGAAAACAAGAGGAATGACCAATGGGCAGGACCCTTCTGGCGGTAGTTCGGAATTATACTTTGCCTCTTGCTTCTATTCCCGTTTCATTGCTGCTACTCCTTCTTCTCTGGAGGCTGCCTTCACTGAGTCCAAACGCCATGGACGAGCCAACGACACATCTAATTCAATGTCTCCACCCGAATCTGGGTCAAAAATGAGGATGTCCGACCTCTTGTCACTGTTGACGTACCGGTATTGTGGCTCTAGTTTGTGTAGCAAGTTGAGTTGAGAAAGGCAGTTAGACCATGCTGACACGATTGAGTTGTGAGTGTGCACTGGACCACCTCCAGTCTTACAAGTGATTAGATGGTATCCTTGGATGTCCAGTTCTTTGCCGCAATCACAACTAGTGCTCGATGCAGGAATGTCACATCCCAACCTCATCATACTAGTACGTACTGAAAATCGTGTGGTGAAAGTGCAACATGTGACGAGGACGGAATTGCTGACACCCAACCGCCAGCTCTGTCTGTCGATCTGTCTGTTTGTGTGTCTGTCTGTCTGTCTGTCTGTCTGTGTATCTGTCTGTCTGTCTGTCTGTGTATCTGTCTGTCTGTCTGTCTGTGTATCTGTCTGTCTGTCTGTCTGTCTGTGTATCTGTTTGTCTGTGTGCCTGTTTGTTTGTCTATTTATCTGTGTGTGTGTGTGTGTGTGTGTGTGTGTGTGTGTGTGTGTGTGTGTGTGTGTGTGTGTGTGTTGTATGTGTGAACTGACTTGCTCCATTGCTTGTTAGATGTCTATATGTGTGGTGGAACGACTTTCCTCGATCATATTTACAATGACGTCTGGCGTCTCGATTTGACGACCTTCCAATGGACAAAAATGTGGCAAACTCTTCCAACACCGGTCTTCTTCCCCACAGTGCAGCTTTCACTCCAGTAAACATCGATGGTTGCCTCGAAATAATGTGTGTGAATGAATAGCTTGTTTTAAATGTGTTGGCAGGCTGGATGTCTTTATGTATTTGGTGGGTGCATGACGCTTCTCGGAACCGAAAGGTAAGCAACACACACACACACACACACACACACACACACACACACACACACACACACACACACACACACACACACACACACACACAGTGACACATACACACTTGCACCTTGCATGCAAGCACATGTGTGTGTGTGTGTGTGTGTGTGTGTGTGTGTGTGTGTGTGTGTCCTATTTTACTGTACCTTAAACATCCCCGTGTGTGTTCTCAATCCAGATCAGATCAGATCTTCAAGGTGTGGCCGTTCGTTCCCAAACTACGAGAACTCTGTTGGATGCATCTTCTCCGTCACTTCCCCGTACTAAAACGTTTACCTGCAAATCATCTACTTCTCCTGGGCATACCTCCAACGTTCGCACAACGACTCGACACAACAACTGCTGCATCATAAGACAAAAGCGACACATTCGATATTCTAGGTAAACAAGTTCCGGGATATTCAAGGTCCCGGATGTTTAGTAAGGTATTAATATTAAATGCATAATTGTAAGGTACTTTGTGCTAGTTGGTGAGCATGTATATAACGTGGTACACATGTTAGTCGCTCTATTCTGATAATGGCATAAAAGCGCTGTACCATATTCAGTAGTTTGATGGCTGAACTGACAGTGACGACGAAGTTTGTTGAGTACATGTATGTGAGAATAAAGTCTAGTGTGTAGATGGATGGCGGATGACCGTTTTGTGTGTACCTGTCATGAATAGTTGGCCTGCAGGAGCCGCTGTCTTGTATGTCTTGTACATTGGGCATTGGTAATTGCTTGACACACACACACACACACACACACACACACACACACACACACACACACACACACACATGGACACACGCAACAAGCAAACAGATAGACAGACAGACAAACAGACAGACAAACAAACAGACAAAGAATAACAGGCAAACAAGCATGATCACATCGCTTAACCTCACATCCCACCTAAATCCGAAAGAAAGTGCAAACTCTGGTGGTAGCCATTTGAAACCATCCACTCATGTTTTTGTGAGAACCAACACACATTCCCATGCTGGCTGCTTCAGTAAAGTAAGACAACTCGGTTGGTGTTGTTGTACAGTAGAATAACAGAAAGCCAAATGGAAACAGGAGCATTAAATATCATAAACACTGCACCCAAGACAAGATGCAACAGTCAACAAAGGCCACATATACTTGAGTCTTTCACCCAACTTGCTTCCCTCTTCACCTCACTGCATCACGACGTCCACTTGCTCCTGATTCCATTCTATAAGCTGCTCTACTACGGCACCTGCAGCTGGAGTTACTGATGATGAGAAACCCTCAGCTGCTGCTTCTTGCTTATTCGATTCAGCAAACATACTGGCTGACCTTCCACCAAATTCTTGAAAAACGTTTCCACATAATGTCCAAATCAAGGACAAACTCTTCCGGCAAGTTTCATACCAACGTTGTTGTGAAGACGCAACAATACAAGAGAATGACTTGCCATATTGATACACTTTTGTAAAATATGCATGCACATGCACAAGAATCATCAATTACTGGAATGCAAATTTGAACTATGAATGAGTCCATCAGTACATCGAATCACTCAGTTTAAGTACGTTCTTGGCAACTTAAAACTTGAGCATGTCATCCATCTCACTAAACATGTCATCCAGCTCCATATTGGACTTAGTTGGAAACGCTGAAAAAACAAGAAAAAAGAATGTAATGCAAATGTTAGAATGTACGCACACATTGGGTTCACAGTTTTTGTCATTTTCATATGCATAGATGCCTAGCCTGTGCTAACACAAATGCAACTCTAAAGTCTATTTTGTGTGTACGATTTTCAATATAAACAGTTGCCTTAATTAAGCCGAGTTCACAATATATGACGGACAGCAGACCGTTTCAATCCGTAACGTTTGCGATCAGGTTCGTTCCGTCAACATTGACGCAGAGTGATTCATAATTTGTAACCCACTCTAAGTACGTGATATTTATTTTCTTGATGGAGAAGGAAACTCTGTTGTTGTTTGCGTGTGTGCTGTGGCACTACCGAAGAATCAAGACGAAAAGAAGCGTAGAAACATTTGTCATCGTCTTCAGCGATTATACGGGATACGACCTACTCACATCAGTTACAGTATTTCCGTGAATAGTACCCCATGCTCAAATGGTGCCTCATCCTCAAATAATGCCCCATGCTGACCTTATAATGAAATAATAATGCCCCATGCTCAATTAGTGCCCCCACTGGGGTATTATTCAAACCCAATTATATGCATGCTCGTCTATCAATCAATGTGTATGGTTGAGATGGAATGAACACCCAGATATAAAATCACTGAATGATTATGAAGATTCAACGTACTAACGTACTATGCAACAGACCAGAAATATGACTCAAGTGAAAGCGAAAGTAGTCAAGGGATAGCTGCAAGATTAGATTAGGTAGTTTGTTTGTATAGTGTGATTGTATTCAAATGAACAATGCAACAGCAACTGTGCTTGCAAATAATAATGGCACATGATCGAACAATGCCCCATGTTTTAGAACTATGAAAAATAGTGCCCCATGAATTACAGAAATACGGTAGCTGCAATATTTGCAATTTCCTATGATTGGTGAGCTACTTAATTTTACTTCCACTGGATTCTATCCGTGTGGTCTGCACCGTCACGTAGTGCGAAGGCATTCACAGTATGCTGCTGTCCTTTGATGTGAGTGAATGCAACGCTACAAAATGGAATGGACCGCTCTCTATCACATATTGTGAACCCGATTTTAGAATGTATAACAGCCACATGCATTTATCAATCACCGAGTGTTGTGTTTCTCCCTAAACTTTATTGTTCATCGATATCATGCATATTAAAAGTGCAGGGTCACGCTCGGACATGCGCACTGCATCCCTTTGAAAAGAGTGCACTTTTTCAAACACTCAGTACCCGCGAGGACTTCAACGCTCTAATTTGCACTGAAGGCACCCTCTGACTGAAGTCTCTCGATAGCCTGAATTGGAACGATCAAGACGTTGCAGTATGAGGTTGCGTTAGACCGTGACTCTGGTAGCTAAATTCTAGGCTTTTTAGATGTAGTTCTCAGAATTTTTTTCTAAAACCTCAAACTGAGGTTGCTACACTGCAGTTTCAGTAAAATTCGACAAGCACCTTCGCACTTTGAGCCAGATCGGAGTTCCTTACGCTCTGCACGTGACCAGAAAGCACATGCCATGTTCCCATATGTTGCATCTGCTGTAGTCACATCTTTCTCTCAAAGTAACCACGCGCACTCAGCTCTCAGTGAGCACCAAAAATTTGTATTGTTTAAAGCTTACACTGCTGCCGGGCCCGTCAATCGACACCTAAATAGCCAGTTTTGCAGTAGTTTCGTCTAGTGACCTTTGCGCATGTGCAACCTATGAACAGCATTTGAAGGTCTTACTGGCAATCAAAACTGATTTTCTTGCCAGGACACTTGAACATATATTACGTACAACAGCTACAACGCAAAGCTACCTCGCTTGAGATCGACTCAAGTGCGCATGTCCGACAGTGACCCTGCACCTTTAAACATGTGAACACACTACCTTACTAAAATAAGCTGCCAAGCATTCTATAGTCATATGCTGGAAGTCCACAGAATATATACTGTATGCACTGCCTATGGCCTACAACAACTCGTGACTATGATGTTTGCACACTTGTACAGCAGTATGTATGCCTACTATTCCACTTTCATGTGCAATTTTGTCTTGTCTCGACATGCATTAATCTCTACTAAGATTGTTATGTACTCACCGACAACTATAGGCTCTGCAGCTCTAATAAACTTGTCTGGATGTTGAACACACTGAACTTCTATCAAGTATCTTCCGGCTACAAAGCAAAGCAATAATACAAACGTTTGTCAAAGCAAGCCGTCATTCATTCCTTACTATAGGCATGTATGCCTGTGGTGTGTGTGTGTGTGTGTGTGTGTGTGTGTGTGTGTGTGTGTGTGTGTGTGTGTGTGTGTGTGTGTGTGTGTGTGTGTGTGTGTGTGTGTGTGTGTGTCAAACCTGGCCAGATCTTTACTCCTTTAAAGGTTGCTGTTGACGGATTGTCACCATCTGGCTCTAAAGATGTGCTAAACTGTCCACTCATTTCAGCTCCTCCTGCAATGCATCTCATACTGAGTACCAAATACAAGTGTATCATTCAGCATGTTTACCATGGATAACAAGTTTGAGATCTTCGCTTGTCATGGGATCACTTTGAACACTAAACGGTGGGATCTAGCAAATAGAGTTCCGAGCGAATGAGTTATCTTCAAAATCGATAGATTCTTACCTCCTCGTGTTCTAGACAACTGTGTATTGGTGGTTGTAACCATTTAAGTTCCCGTAATGGATAAACTAATGACAAACGATGTAAACTATCTGACATGTAGTTGATCTTTGTTGTTGGCTAATTAACAATAAAGCTGGTTCACAATTTTGACGCTGACGCTCAGCTAAGCATCAACATCAAAGACACCGCAAGACACCACCTTGACGTAGGCAGCATCCTTTGATGTTGACGCTGATGCTAACACTGACGCTGGAATAGGATTCATTTCTATTCCAGCATCAGCGTCAGCATCAGCATTGTGAACCAGGCTTTAATGTGTGAGCAACACAGAAAACAAGAAAGACAGTTGACACCCATCTTTAAGAGCATGTCCGCATTAATCACTACACTAGTTTCTAAAAGTTGTTTAGATCTAAGGCCACAAGAAGAAAAGTAGTTGTTTAACAGGAGCACACGCACCAATTTGTAACTGCACACCAAATTCTTTTTTCTTTCAACTGCACATGTGTCTGTAGTAACTATGGTAGTGACAGGACGTATTATTTCTGCCAAATCACAATTGTTCTAGCATGTCTCACGGAACTAGAAAATGTCTCAAATTATCCGGGCATCCGAACTGCATCTGGGTCTACTAGCAGAAACGACGAACGACATGTTGTTGCGGAGGCACACGCACTGTTCAACTCTTCTGTCAATGCAAGATTCTGACTCTTTGTTCACTGGCAGCCCATATGTTACCTAATTTATATTAATATTAATAATTGTAAAATTAAAAATTAAAACAGAATGAGCACACACGCACGGATTTCTGAGCCAAATTTCCTGTCAAACAACTAATTTTCTTCTTGTGGCCTAAACATGTTTAGAACTTAGTAAGTCTGCATTAGCACTAAACATGTTTAGTTGGCAGCTTAAACAACTTTCACTAAACCTAGTTTAACCTAAACAAGTTCATAAACTAAACCAGTTCAAGAAGACGACTGTTTCTACTAAAGACTCGTGCATCCAAGATGTGTGAGATATCCAGACAAGTTTGTTTTGGAATGGTGCAGTATTCCTAGAATGACGCTTGCTGCGATACATTGCGCTGCTCTGTAGCAATAGCTGGACGTCACTGAGACTCCAAATTCAACATCTAGGTACATGCAGTAGCTGCTGATTTCACTCCCTTATTAGATGACACCTCCATCTTTTGAGGCAATCCCATATCAACAAAATAATAGTAAAGACCATCACAACGGCATTGTCAGTGACCGTCTTCAAGTACGCACATTACCATCACGTGATCACCTAAACCACTTGCTAAACCTACTACAAAACGGGTATAGGAAAAGTGGTTTAGGTTTAGAATATAACTGGTTTAGTGCAGATGGAAACATGTCAATACTTGTTATACCGGTTTAAGCTTAGTGAAAACGCACCCTAGTTCAAGTTGTTTAGATTTAATATCACGTGATGATAACGCGTATTCCGTTAACAATTGCTGCTGCAAGTGCAGCTCTCTTCTTGGTCTCATTTACGTTCTTATGAGCCATTCTGTAAATTAAAGAAAGTGTCTCCGGCATTTCGAGGAACGAAAAAGAGAGTTGGTTAGCAACTACAATGTAGGACACAACAGTTTGCTAGCAGGTCCCGTACGTGAGAAATCCAAGTGCGGACGCCTTCACCTAAACAGGTTTAGATTCTAAACTAGTTTTATTCTAAAGTAGTTTAGAGCAGATCTAGTGCGAACACAGTCTCAGTTTTTACATACATCAGAGCTGCATGTTCACAGACACACAGACACACACAGACACACACAGACAAACACACACACACAGACACACAGACACACAGACACACACACACACACACACACACACACACACACACACACACACATATATGCACACACACACATATATGCACACACACACACACACACACACACACACACACACACACACACACACACACACACACACACCACAAACACACACACACACACACACACACACACACACACACACACACACACACCATGTTCTCTCATCTTCTTTACTGCTAGTGCTATCTTCTTCCTGTGTCCTGGTAAACTGGCAATTTCCTCGAGGTCTTTCGACGTAACTCTCACTAGCTCACTGACTTGATTATATCCCTGAACACCAACGCACACAACTCACCACACAACAAAATCGGCAACAACACTAAACTCATTACTCGCATCACAAAGTCCTCGTAATACTGAATAAGACCAAGCTCTTGAAACCATCTCAAAACACCAGTATCTGCAGTACAATAAAAGCCAATAACACAGAAAAGTCACAGATTTGAATGACTCACTTACCGAGTCCGTAAAAACGCACGCCCTTTAAACATGTCCATGACCCACCGTAGTTGTCCTGGATAAGGATCCGCCAGTACTACCAAATATCAAAATTTATTTCCATGTCATGCCGTGCACGCACACACACATGCACACACACACACATGCACACACACGCATGCACGCACACACACACACACACACACACACACACACACACACACAAACACACACACACACACACACACACACACACACACACACACACACACACACAATAAAGCAACGGTACTGTACAGGTACTGTTCCTAACTCTCTCTCTCATTCTCAGCAAAGCTCTTACTCATGCTGTAAATCTTATGTCTCGCACACCTACACATGTCGACTTCTCAGCGTGTCATTCGCATCACTCACACTCAGTGACTGTACTACGTACTTGACTCACAAAACTAGCCGTATATACCAATCGTATATACTGCCTATATGCTGTCTGAGTACTGGACTATATATGTACAGTACAAGCACTTTCCATATTCTACATGGCTAGCAACTGTACGCACAGTAACTACCAACAGTACAGCAACTAGCAACAGACAGTACAACCTCAATTATCCAGACTTTTTGGTGAAAGCCAAATTGTCCAGATAATCAAGTGTCTGGATAAATAAAATTATGGTGTGGTGACTTCCTTGAGGCTCAGTCATACATTGACAGTCAAGTACATAGAGAACAAATATTTATTTAATTAATATACAGCAATATTAGGTCAACAACGACTCAACATTTTTACACATTAAAAGGTGGATAGCAGCCGAGGGTTTATCACTTTAGTGCTTCTTGATTTACTTTAGTACTATACGGACAGTCAGATTCTGAACCACTACTGCATCTCTTTGGTGGATTGCGATCCAGTCGAACCCCCACTCCATAATACTCTGCCACCTCACCTCGTGGTCCAGGACAGACCGCTATTTCTATTTACTTACTACTGTTGTACTATTGCTGTTGAGTGGCAAGTTGTTGTGTAACAGCAGTACAATATTACTAAGGGGTCGTCCATATTTTTCGGCATTTTCACGAGCGTACAAAACACACGCTTTTTTCTCTTCTCCCTCCCCTTTCCTGAAAGCGTACGCGAAAATGCTGATTTAATATTAATACAGTGGTCTGAACCTGAGACAACGTCTACACCATGAGAACATGAACCAGCATACGAAATCTACAAGCAGACTAGACGATACAGAAACAACACTGTACCTTTAATTCCTGTATAAAATACAACGTATTTTTTCTCTTTGTCGTCATCTCTAGTTTCCGAAAAGCTTCTCTCAAAATGGAATCCTTATTCTCATCACTCTCAACCTTCCAAACTCCTGTGCCTTCCTGACAGTATCTTGCCTGCCGTAACTGTTATTTAGATAAACAAAAGCGTTGACGAAATGCTGATAAGCATTGACAGGGTGAGTATGAACAGAGCCCGCACAGTTGGACAACTCTGCCAACTTCCCTATGTTCTCCATAAGGACACGAAGCAAAGAGAAACCTGGATATTGCTCATTAACCCAGATGCGGCGGACTGCTAGCAGTAGCAGTAGTAGGTATTAACGTAATGGTTGTTGGTTTGACCACACGAACATGTGTGTAGTACCATTGAACTACCTCGGTGAAAACGTCCTACGCATGCGGTAGAACAGCATTTTTCCAAGCGTACGCCTGGTTTTATCCCCTCCCCAGCGTACATTTTGTACACTCGTGAAAATGCCGAAAAATATGGACAACCCCTAATTTAGTATACAAAAATAACGGTCTGTTCTGGACCACGAGCCGAGGCAGCGGAGTAGTGGGGGTTCGACTGGACCACGAGCCCAAAGGATGGGAAGTCCAGAACCCCTATTAATGAATGATTAGATGTAAAGTCCTCTATGATTCCAATTTTGGAGTAGGTTTACAGGTTTCCACAATGGAATGGCATCACATGGGAACACATGAAAGACGTGCTTTTTGGGCAAAAATAAATTTGTCCGGATTATCAAAATGTACAGACAATTGAGGTTGTACAGTGGTCTGTAATGCTAGCCACAAGAAAGGAATTTAATTAATTAAAGGGTAACTGCAACTCAAAAATCAAAAATTCTTTTATGTTGGAAATTGATAGTTCTAGTTGCATACATGACAGGAAAAATAGTTTTAGATTTTTTAAGTTAAGTCTTCGCCAAGATGTAGCACGTCAAAGTTGCTCCAGTTCCTCAAGTTCCGGTAATGGGCGTGGTGTAGTGTACACGTTATAGAAGGGACACTCCATGATAGCGTGTACTGTAAACAAAGGAATCTGTGGCGAAAGAATGGTTTGGTGTTGCGTGGCTGCAGGATGCACCAATTCGCACAAGTCATACGCAAGCAGCGTGTTCCGATTTCCGAACATCCCCAAGCTAAGAAAAGAGTGAGAATTGCAAATAAGGAGGACAATTGCAGAGACGTTTGTGTCGTCCGGGCAACTACAACTGAGTATGGCGCATCCTACTAAGTGGACAGGAGTCTGTAGTAGCTATTTTTAGCCTAATTGCTTCAAGATTCGTACAGCCAGGTCCATTTAAGAACTTGGTCTGGGTTGTAGCAGGGCAAAATCAAGGTCACCATTTTCCATCTACCTGCCTCCACACTTCAAGATAGCAGCACTGTGAAACCTTCGCAAAAGAAAAGGAGCTAGAGTCGCATTTGAGAAGCGGGAAACTGAGAGCAAGGAAGAATCTCGTAAACTACTGCACCTGGCTAGGAGAGATCAGACTCTTAATGACTAGACTTGCGTCCAAGTGCTTGATCGTCATGTGTAGTGAATGCAGTCGTATGCATTACAGTATACTGTACAGTGAAGTCAACCCTTGTGTCAACATGAATCAATGTACCAACTTCAATTAATTTTGTTCTCTTTCTCACAGCAATAGCTCGAGTTTTGCATAAACTCACCAGTTCACTGTACCACTATTGTCACCAGTATTCAACATTATTATTGCGTCATTATTTGAGAAAACCTCAATACGTTTTGACAGCACACACACTCCACACGAGTACGTATCCATCATCTCACAACGACCGCAGCTGCACCTGTGATGGTTGTTTACTTACCTGGATGTGCATCGATTACGTTTGCTACTCCTACTTCTACTTTGCAATGATGACAGGCTATCGGGTAGCCTGTCCTCTTCCTCGTCCGCTTCCAAGGCAGCAGGTGATCTCAAAGCTTCAGGCACACTGTCGCTGAGCTTGAACCTGTGTGGTCTAGTCACTATAATGGCTCCCCGCAAATCTTCTTCATCCTGCGATTCATGTGATGACGGAACGTTATCATCACGTAAAACCTCCAGAGGGCTCTTCAAAAGAATAACTGTTGCTGCTGACGCCTCTACCCTAACAGCGTTGCCTTGGATATAAAGTTGTAGTCATTGTTACAGGCCGCTGACTATACAGACGCACACACGTCTCCCCCCTGTGACATGTACACTACACCACACCCATTATCGGAACTTGAAGAACCGGAAGCAACTCTGACCTGCTATATCTCAGCAAAGACTTAACTCAAAAATCCAAAACTACTTTTCCTGTCATGTATGCAAATAAAACTATCGATTCCCAACATAAAAGAATCTTTGATTTTTGCGTTGCAGTTACCTTTTAAGAGACATAAATCTAGCCATATGTCTCCTACCTCAACCAACTTGAATATAATCTACATACAGATCAATATCCTCAGCACTAATCACTGCTATGAACAGTACGTCCACTTGGTATCTATGTTTGTTTGTCGTTGACTACAACACACAACAAACTCACCTGTGATGTGGCATAGAAATCTTTGAAGTCCTGTGGAACTCCCGGTTCCATTGGATCCTCAGAGCCAATCCTATTGGCTTGATAAGACTGAATCATAGTCCACGGTCCTCTGTAAATAGTATATGTGTTAGTGCTATACTGGGTGTGACACAAGAGTATGTAACAGCATACGTTAGTGTTATGCCAGTCTCGATTTGGAAATGTTTCACCATCTGGTCACTGGCCCTGTAAAGAGAGGAAAATATACAACAATAAGAAATAATGAAGACACAAAATCCACGAGTGATCGCTTGACTGGTGTGTGTGTGTGTGGTGTGTGTGTGTGTGGTGTGTGTGTGTGTGTGTGTGTGTGTGTGTGTGTGTGTGTGTGTGTGTGTGTGTGTGTGTGTGTGTGTGTGTGTGTGTGTGTGTGTGTGTGTGTGTGTGTGTGTACACATGTGTTTGCGTTGTTTGCATGTCTGGCCCAGATATGCAGCGGTACTTATGTATTTATGTTGTCTGTCTGTCTGTCAGTCAGTCAATCAAGTATATTCCGCCTGTCTGTCTGTGTGTCTGCCTGTCTGTCAAAGAACATTTATTGAAAACATCAATGCTAATACAAAAAAGGCTACATATAACACTAAGAGCTCCCAATAAACAACCATAGTGGTCGTAGAAGAAAAATTCTAAACGAACAGCCATCTGATGTTTGTAGCTATCATCTACAGAGTCATTACTACAAACTATTCTGTCAATGTTTTGCTAAAACACTACTATTGCAACGTTGTAATGTTATTGCCAGTATTCGCCGCCAGTACGTTTTAAATTCAATTAAATTCAGCTTTCTATCTTCATCACGTGATCTTAGTGAGATCTGGTGAAGAAACTTCTCTCCGCTATTCCCCCAATGTCCAAAATGTTCGAAAACCAAGGGAATCAAGCAAGGAGAACCTCCACCAGTGTGCCTTTCTTTGCTGTACTTCTCTATCTTCTTTTCTTCCCTTTCTGTCTGTCTGTCTGTCTGTTGTCTATCTGTCTGTTGTCTGTCTGTCTACCTGTCTGTCAGTCTGTCCATTTGTGTGTCATAAATAACAAAACACCACAATCAATCCTCACCATCCAATAAGCTGCAATCCAGTCAAAGTAAACTTCGTGCCAAAGTCAAACGCGACCTACACAAAATCACACAAATGTGCAAACACATCACACACCACTCCATACCACCATGCCATCACTCTACAGACCCAACAGTAAGCATTTGACGGCACAATCCAAAACTCCGTAGGATCATCTACCGCAACATACAAATCAGCGACTGTAAAACCTCGTCCATTACACACTCCTACCATCCAAAAGACACGTGTTAGGTCGTCCACCAGTACAGTCGCTCCTATAATCAGGATGGTCCTGCGTCCATCTCTTCCTGTTCTTCAACAACGGATACTCCTCTAGCCAAGCAAGAAACTCATACAAGAATTGAAACACAAACAGCATGCATGACCTACTCATCGCAACAGGCTGTTCACGTGGCGTCTTGAGTGCTTGTTCTCTTCGTCGTTCTTGCTCTTTCTGCAATGATCCAACGTTGCACATACAGAAGAAAAACAAATCGTGTTCGTTCAATACCCGTGGAACAAGAGGTTCTTTGTCTTTGTATTCTATTTGATATAAAGGTTTTCGTCATTTTGGGAGAGAGAGAAGAATTAATAAAGTGACTCACCATCAAACAAATCCAAAAACGGCCCAGCTTTGTCTTCCATTCCTTTCGTTTTCATGTAGTCTTCAATGATTGTTCGAGCTGTCTATTGATCGAATACACAGCCATGCAACAGCAGTCGAAAAATGGAACAAACTCATTGCCATATCTTACCTCTTTCGTGCCATTCTCTAAGTTCGGGTTAGCGCCGTATGAGAGCAGAAGTTCTGCAACATCTCGCCTAAGACAGACAACAAATACACATACACACATGTGAACACACACGCATGCACACACACATGCACACACACACATGCATGCGTGTGCACACACACACACACACACATGCACACACACACACACACACACACACACACACACACACACACACACACACACAATAACAACAATCATTTCCATCACTGTTGATCGGCATTTACCGAAAGAAACGACAAGCTTCATGCAGTGCCTGAGTTCCTGTTGACTCTCCATTCACTGCAATTTCGCAGTCAATCAACAGCTGAACAATGTCAAGTCGACCTGAGATACAAAAACAGCAACAGACCATTAGCCATTCAGTATTATCCAGATAACAACAACAAGACAGAGTGAACGCCCAAATGAGACTACTAGTATCCACAGTACAAACTCTGATTATCCAAACTTTTTGTTCGGAAGCCAAATTGTCCAGACAAATGAAATGATGGTGTGGTGCATGACTTACTTCCTTGAAGCTCAGTCATATAGTGACAGTCAAGTACATAATGAACAAACGTTTACTCATTTAGGCTTATCAATAACAGCAACAGCAATAGAGTGTTGGCATAGTGCACGCACGGTTGGGGCTTGGGGTTGCAAGCAAACCCCCCCCCCCCCTCACAGCTCTGTTCTCTCATGGCCATTAGGTACATGTGACCTATAAAGTGGTTAACATTTTGTACGTGTTCTGTGTGAATTGGGCTCCTGTTTGGCTCGTTCCAGGCTTTGCATTTATCTAAGGGTATCATACAGACACGCGTGAGAGTCTGGAAATGAGGCAAGCCAGAAACTATTTACAACATCCAGGATTTCCATTCTGCCAGTAGCTGCTGTTCGTTTATGGCAAATCACACTAACACTGACACACACACACACACACACACACACACACACACACACACACACACACACACACACACACATCTTTACAGCCTCAATTCGCTGTACTATGCGCATTATGCACATTACAACAACATGTAACAAGGTTTCTTCATCCGTTAGACGTTCACATTCAATCTTTAAAATCTAAGCAATTTCTCTATTTCTAGCTGCTTAGATTTCCATTTCAGTCACAACACGTAGTCAACTCAATTGTGCGCCGTGCTTTCAAATGTTTATAGCAACTTCCTTGATTTGGATTTGGAATATCGAAATGAAAAGTATAATCAAATGAACCACAACTCAAGTGAACATACCGTTCTTTGACGCTTCAACAATTGATTTTGTAGATTGAATGGCAGCTGGATCCGAGTCAACAAAAAGAGACACACACTCTGTGTAACACAAACAACAGTAAGACGATGCAATAGATGATGTGTGCATGTGTGTGTGTGTGTGTGTGTGTGTGTGTGTGTGTGTGTGTGTGTGTGTGTGTGTGTGTGTGTGTGTGTGGCATGTGCATGTGTGTGTGTGTGTGTGTGTGTGTGTGTGCGCGTGTGTGGCGTGTACCTTTCTTGTCAAATCGTGCAGCAAGATCAAGAGGAGTGTCACCATCTTTGTTCACTACCATCACTTTAGCTCCAGCCTAACACATGACAACAATACTAATTACATAACATTAATGTAGAAGATCCCGTGGGTGGGTGAAAGGTCTCTGTGGGCATGGGGGCACATGTGCCTGCATTTGCCTGCAAAAATCCGACCAAACCAACCAACCTGCAGTAGCTTATGAGCAGTAAAGATCTTGCCCTCCTGATAAAATTGTGCTGCAAAATGCAGTGGTGTATTCCCAGAACTGTTCATCTCGTTTGCCTACAAAACACACATCCCAATATCCCACTGTGACACCAACACACACACACACACACACACACACACACACACACACACACACACACACACACGTATGGCACAAGGAACGTGACTTTATTAGGTTAGTCCCATATATAGGGTGTAAACATATATAGGGTGTAAAACACATATATAGGGTGTAAAACACATATATAGGGTGTAAAACACATATATAGGGTGTAAAACACGCATATATATATATATATATATATATATATATATATATATATATATATATAGGCTGTAGAACACACACACACACACACACACACACACACACACACACACACACACACACACACACACACACACACACACACACACACACATGGTGTAGATATATATATATATATATATATATATATATATATATATATATATATATATATATATAAAGTCTTCCCAGTATTGTCTGATTAGACTCGACCCAGTCTCACTCTGCCCTCGTCATTCCCAGATTGTCAATCCTTGGCGGAGAGAGACTGAGAGTCTATTGTCTGATCTCTAGAAATTAAGTCGTTGTAAACTATATTCGTCGCCTAATTAACTGTAATGACTCCGCCCATGTCTTGAATACACTAGTGCAACTCAAAGCTATAGCGTTTTCTAGAAGAGCGGAAATACAAATGGTCTCACTCTGTATAGCAGCAAAACATGCGCACCATTCTCAGATTATAAATTCAATTGGATTCTCGGGCTTCAGTTGTCTATGTGGGTGTAGTGTGTGTGCCCGTTCAATTACAAACCGTTTTTTATTCACCTGTCATCTCATCTTACGTCTCACGTGTACCTTTACTGAGATTAGGTATCTTTCAACCACCCTGTGTGTTTTTAAACCCTCTATATGTGTGTGTTTTTACACCCTCTATATGTGTGTGTTTTACACCCTATATATACATATATATATATATATATATATATATATATATATATATATATATATATATATATGGGTGTTTTACACCCTATATGTGTGTGTGTTTTACACCCTATATATATATATATATATATATATATATATATATATATATATATATATATATATATATATATATATATATATATATATATATATATATGCGTGTTTTACACCCTATATATGTATGTGTTTTACACCCTATATATATATATATATATATATATATATATATATATATATATATATATATATATGGGTGTTTTACACCCTATATATATGCGTGTTTTACACCCTATATATATATATATATATACATATATATATATATATATATATATATATATATATATATACATAAATGCGTGTTTTACACCATGTGTGTGTGTGTGTGTGTGTGTGTGTGTGTGTGTGTGTGTGTGTGTGTGTGTGTGTGTGTGTGTGTGTGTGTGTGTGTGTGTGTGTGTTTACACCCTATATATATGTGTGTGTGTGTGTGTGTGTGTGTGTGTGTGTGTGTGTGTGTGTGTTTTATACCCTATATATGTGTTTTACACCCTATATATGTGACTAACCTAATAAAGTCACGTTCCTCGTGCCATACGCACGCACACACACACACACACACACACACACACACACACACACACACACACACACACACACACCACACACCTGTGCTCCATTCTTCAACAAAATCTCTACAACGTCGCTCTTATTCTGCCAAGCTGCCATATGCAAAGCCGAATTACTAACACAAACAAATCCATCTCAACAACAGCACTCCCCCACACAAAACCGTCCATAATCAACGCACTTCTGATAATCTCTCGCCGCAATATCAGCAGAATAAATCAACAGCAAAACAACCGCCTCTTTGTGGCCTAAAAAGCAGGCAATCGAGTCTCACCGCTAGCCGCTAATCAAGTCTCTATTAACAACCGTTCAGAGCTGCCGTAATTAGCGGCGTCGAGCCGTTTCGGTCGGTGCATTCAACGTCAATATGATTGACGCGCACTTTCATCTTCATGTTCTGAAGCGTTGGGAGGTCGTATGTCGTTGGGTCGGCTGCTGAGCCTTTCTTTTTCTGTTGAGGTGCGAATATTCTCTGCAAGGGAAAGACACGCCTTTACCAGAGAGAGGAGGAGATGGTGTGTGTGTGTGTGTGTGTGTGTGTGTGTGTGTGTGTGTGTGTGTGTGTGTGTGTGTGTGTGTGTGTGTCTGTGTGTGTGTGTGTCTGTGTGTGTGTGTCTGTCTGTCTGTGTGTGTGTGTGTGTGTGTGTGTGTGTGTGTGTGTGTGTGTGTGTGTGTGTGTGTGTGTGTGTGTGTGTGTGTGTGTGTGTGTTGTGTGTTGTCTGGTCGCTCTGTTGTTCTGCATGTCACACAAACCTCGAGTTTCTCTACGTCGCCGTCTCGTGCTGCTTTCAGCAACTCTATCTCTTTGCTCCGCTTCGACATTGGACGTGAGAGCGCTCGTGTGCTGGCGCGGCGCGCTCAAATACTGTAACGGCAAGAAACTAAAACTTGTTGATATTAAATAGGTTGTATTCGATTTTTGAGATGATTTTCTAGTCGAACGAGTGAGATCTGAAAATGACTGTTAGATTATTGAGGAAACGATGATGTGAAAGATGTCAGGAAGTGTGTACAAATCGTAATTTTATTACATTTGATTGGTGTGCTCATGCGCAATACAACTTCCCGCTAGAGATGGAAGATTTCGAAGTCCCGAAATCGCAGTCTGCGGTTCGATATCTTAGCGAAATTATTTATAGAAAGTATATGCGCAAAGAATCGTTAGCTACAAACTTCAAAAACCAACCAGACAAGTGCGAAACAGCCTATTTTTCGCGAAAGTGACGCGGGAAAAGGGTCTGGCTACGCGAGACTACCGAAGTCACTTCGCGCATGTTCAGTTGCTGGCATTGCATAAAGTCATCATGGTTGATCATGGAGCCGTGCGTAAGTTATCAACGAACACTCACAGTTTCATTGTGTCTAAAGTCAAGGACATATCGTTCAGCATCTATGCCTTGAACCGGGCGCCCCCTCACGGGAAACCTCGAACCGACCCGGAAAGAATCTCATGCTACCAACACGAAGAATTAGACTGGCGCAACAACTGCCTTCCCGACGTACTTGTATTTCCTCGTTACTCGTACTGCCAAGGCAAAATAGACTCGATGGATGTCAAACTTCTGTTGGATCATTTCGACAAAGATCAAGGCCCGGGTCGAACTTGGCCGCCTTCTAAACGTTGCCTTGTCTGTCCCGAGTGCAGAGATCCGACCATTGGCTGCACTGGAGTCGTTGTGATTGAATTTATTTTGAAGGCCACGCCCATCAAGAATTACCCGTATAAGTATCCTGCGCAGAAACGGGAGTTCACGCCTGTCCTGCTTGTGTCCCGTTTTATCCCGCGGTTGTACCACGATAGCTGCTATTTAAAGTTCATGGATAACTGTATCAAATGGGGTGCACCCGATGATTGGTTCTCGTGCGAACGAGAGATTCTTGGGCCAGGACAAGAGCTGAAAAATCATCCAAACCTTACGATGCAGTGGCTGGATGTCTATGATGCTCTCAGCGAGTACGACGAACACCTGAGAAATTATTTCCACAAGGAAGTGCCCATGTTCCCGCAGGACGAGAGTAAAGTGCCGAAAAATATGTCGCCAAACGATCTCGACTACGAGGACCCTCCAAAGGCAGAAGAGAAAGAGAAAGAAGTCGTTAGTAAATCTATGGTGACCGCTTTGCATGGTAAAGCAAACGAGGCTTTAGAAAAGAAGTTGTATGGCACTGCAGCTGAACTATATACAAGGACTCTGACTGTGAGTGATTCAGACCAGCATATTTTACTGTCAAATCGTGCGAAGGCTTACTTGGCGATGAAGAAATATGATGAAGCGATCGATGACGCCAACAGGGTGATCCGTCTTGAACCGAACTGGATCGAGGGATACCAACGAAAAGCTGAAGCTCTAATTGAAATGGATCGTAAGTTCGAGGCGATACCGATCATCACTGTTGCGTGTGACATCGATCCGAAGGATACAGTATCAGCCGCTCTGCTTACACGTGCGGTTGAGTTAAAGCAAGACTCGATGCACATGTATCGGGTGCTTAATGCACACCGATTTAGGAGATATGAACGATTTCTGGACCTTGTCTGTTGTGCTGTGAGGGACATGCTGGAGAATGCACCGGCGGTTGAAAATGATGATGGCTTGATGTCAGTTAACGAGCGAGCAGCAGCTGTACGTGCATGTGTGGAATGTGTGTGTGTGTGTGTTTGTCTCAGTAAATTGTGTTTTAGATTAACAATCGTCTGTGTCCAGAAACGAAGCTCATGTTTGCAATGCAGTTTGCTCGTCGTTTGTCGCAATATCTTCCTCGATTAGGACACCCGTCGCTCGAAAAACACGCTCGTTACTTTGCTGCTATCTACAAAAAACATGAACCAATGATTGCAAAGATTGGCACCTTGTTGAGTCAATATAGTGAATCAGGTGTTCCTGTCGATTCGATCAGACCAATGACAGATGCTCCAGGCAGCATAAAAAAATCTGAGAAGGCTGCCTTGAAGAAGCTTGGTGGAAACCCAAAGAAGAAGAAACGAACCAAGGAGAAGATGAAGGCAATGAAGCTTTCGGCACCAGCAACGGTCCCTTGTACAGACCCCGAAGATGTGGCTGCAGCTCTCAGGTACACTCTGGCAAATGACAAAGACTTTCTAAAACTGAGGAGAGGACAATTCGACGATTCAGGTGACTTTGATTATGACGATGAACCTGCCACAGTTAAATCTGAAGAGGCTGAAGTCAGTGAATCGAAATCCAAACCTTTAACAACGAAATCTGAGTCAAACGCCTCGAAGGCAAAATCTGAGTCAAAGGCATCGAAGGCAAAATCTGAGTCAAAGGCATCAAAGGCTAAAGCATCAAAGGGTAAGGGATCGGGTCATACAGTCGTTAAATTAGATACGAGCAAGTCTGAAAATCCAAAGTTTATGGTGGTTGGTAAAGGAGAAGGTGGGATCGACAAGATAATGGATTCTATGTCAAATGCAGACGCGGTTGCATCGTTTAGTGACCCAGACAATCCCATGAGGACGTATGGATTGAGTGATAAATACATGGAGCTGCTAAAGGACCACTATACAGAAATATCACATCGCACGGTATTGATCATTACTGTCTAATATGACAAGTCTGTCTGTCTTGTCTTTCTGTTTGTGTGTCTGTCTGTCTTGTGTTTCTGTTTGTCTGTCTCTTGAATGCATGTGTATCTACGTTACATTTAGTGACTTCTCATCACTTGAATGTAAATGTCAGTGTGTCTTGAATTACTACCTATTAGGAAGGCTTTCCACCAACAGCTTTGGAAGTTAAATGGGCTTCATTGTGTAATCGAGACCCACACGAGTTATCATTAGAGGAGCTGCACACAGTGCTGACAGTCAATGGAATTTGTATCATGGGTGCAGTCAGCCGAGAAAAATTACTAAAGTATTCTGAGAAGACTCTTGACATGCAGCAGTTTATTCGTAAGAAGAAACAAGATGAGGTCAAAGAAAAGGAAGAAGAAAAAGAAGCAAAAGCAAAAGAGCTGGTATGGTAGTCATGAAATCGTCTCATTTCAATTTCTTGTGTATAAACTGACCAATGGTTTCTATTATAGGATGACGCTTGGGATAGTGATGATCCAGAGTTCCAGACAATGAAGGCTGTTCTAATGGAAGAGAAGAGGAAAATGGAGGAAGAGAAACGCCTTAACTGGGAATCAAAGAGTGAAGCAGACAAGATTCGTACTTTGGAAAGGAAGAAAAGGATGGAAAAGTACACTGATCCCGACATAAGCTGGACAGATCTAGATATGGACAACATGGTCTCGACTACACTGGAGCGCGATCTCTTCAAGAGTCTCTATGAAGAAGACCAGAAGAAACGAGACGAAGAAGCTAAGAAGAGACTTCTCAAAGAGGAAGAGGACAAGAAACGTCAACGGGCAGAGAAGAAACAAGCTGAACTGATAAAGAAATTGGAAATGAAGACAAAGAATAAAGATGACGATAAAAGTGATCAACTGCCAGGGCAGGATTCAGAGGTTCAAAGTAAAGCAAAGGCATTACCAAAGGAAACAAAGAATGAGGCAACAGTGGACAAACAGAAGGCGTCAGCTGAACAAAAGCCAGTTGCAGCAGCCATGGATCCATCAATAGTCACAGCAAGTTCAATGTCAGATGAAACTGGTGAAAAGGAAGACAAGTCAAAGATTACCAAACTGTGCAATCATTGCTTATCATCAAGTACAAAGATGTTGAAATGTGGACGATGCCTGGCTGTTCATTACTGTAATCGTGAATGTCAGAAGGCAGACTACGCAAAGCACAAGAAAGTCTGCCAAAAGAAGTAAACATAATGGAACACTGGAATGACAGTTACACAAAACGATCACATGTAATCACAATATGTTATAACTATTTTGCTAATCTGTATTTTAATTGATTGTAATGTGAAGGAGTATTACGTGTACTCTGGGCACTTATCAGTAGAAATGTACTGTATCTCTTGTGCACATTTTTATACCTACTCTAGAGGTAATTCAGTTTACAGTTGATTTAAAATCTGTATCAGAGTCTGCCTCTCCACTTGCTTCCAGTTCATCCATTTTTGCCGTGTTTCTCTTTCTCACAGCAGCAATCGCCACACTAAGACTACTCATGTCAATTCCAAAGCGAACGTGATTTCTTGACGCTTCGCTGTCAATTTTGCCGTTCGAAGATTCACTGTACCTCATCGAATAGTCAGCATTCCTAACTACATGACCCAGTGGCTCTACTGGGTCTTTGACTGGTTCTGATTTCAACTTTGAAGCTGCTTTTGCAGCAAGCACGCTCTTCAATTCGATTATCATCTTCAGTGGATCTTGGGTGTCATATGGAATCTCCTGCTCATTCGAAATCAAACAACAGAAAATTACAAATTTCATCAAAAAATTTGCGTGCATTTACAGATAACTGTTGATCCAGTTTGGACGACCTAAAACTAGATTGCTTGTCATCACTGTCTTCTGGAGGGACATACGCCTCATACACCTGAATGATCAAACGCTACTCTCTCATTATTAACAGAAATTTCAATGTCATAATAACACCTCATCTTCATCTTCATCTGAGTCCAGCAGCTTATCCTTCACATTCTTGCCACAAGCCACATGCACATCGTCTTGTCCTGACAGGCAACATATGGGGTTATCGAATACCTTACTTTGGCTAGTAATGTTAACCCATAAATCTAGTTGCTATTTTCATCATCCCAGACTATGGGGTACAAGTATGATAAGATATTCCAAGTGCCCATAAACCATCACACTACACATTCCTCCAAACACACAGATATACATACTCAATGGATCTGGAGACTCAAAATTTTAATAGAACATACAAGCACACAGACATACGTCTCACCTTCTTCACTGTCTGCTGCATTACTGTTGTCAGTGCTATTTGTATCTAAAATATATATTTCACACCAACCGGAACGACATTGACAATATAATCGTCAGCTTACCTTCCAGTTCAGGATGAAGCAAAGAGTGCAATTTGCTAAGCAGTAAACAACACGAACTCTTACACGCCGATACATCAGACTCTAACCATTCACCAATTGCTGAAATAGAAACAACTAGCTGATTTGCACTCTTGTGGTAGAATATAAAACTTTAACCTTCTACAGCACTGGGACTACTGTTGTACTCTACAAAACAACAATGTCAAATAATTTTGATTATTGATGACAACAGATGTAATCTGCAATGTTTTTATTATTGACTATAATCACTCTATACTCAACAGAAATTATAAAGCTCAAAATGCTGTCTGTCTGCGCGTCTGCCTGCCTGCCTGCCTGCCTGCCTGTCTGTCTGCCTGTCTGTCTGTCTGTCTATCTGTTTGTCTGTCTGTCTGTCCAATACATATATTTCATACATTGAAACTAGTACACTCACACTAGACTGTAAAACAAACAAGCAAGCCCGCAGGCCCTACGCTAAAACTAACTGCTAACGCCTAAACAACTGAAACGAGTACGACTCAAAATTCCATGAGTTACACTGAGCAAGTCTTGAAAGTTTTCTAGTAATTACTCTTGCATTACACCATTGCAACGCAACAGAAGTACAGCATCGCCAGTATACAATGAAGTCAGTGTTGTTGTTCTGTCCATCTTCGTTAACTGAAAGGGTTGATAGATCACGTAATAGACTCTGAGTTCTTCCACCCCAACGACCAAAATGTTCAAACACAACAGGTATACATGTTGAAGAATTCCCAAAAATGTCAAACTGCTGACCATATATCTGTCTGTCTGTCTGTCTGTCTGTCTGTCTCAATCTCTACAAAGTACAAAACACTTCAGATAAGCAGATTCTACAGTCTGATGTGTTCACAAGACAATCGTGTTCGTCGCCTAGTAAATCACAAGACGTCTGGAGATAAGGAGGATAATCATCACAAATTTAGGTCTTCAGCATCAACAGCATCTTTACTCCAAGATGTAACTGCTGTCGATAATAATGGTAATAACGCAAACTGCCAGATGACATCCATCATCCAACTTCAAGACACAAACACGCGCCTAGCATCTAAAATCTTGTGTTGCACAAGGATCTGTGTTTCGACTTCCATCATGTAAAGGAGAAGAAATATGTTCAAAAGTTGTCTCAAGATTCAATGGCAAGACCTTTTCATTTGTTATTAACAGTATTGTTGATGTCTTACCACACAAACGTCAATCTGAACAAGTCGCAAAAATCAGACACCAGGGAATGTCCACTCTGTGACTCTGATCAAACCTTGATGTATGTGTTGAACAATTGTTCTGTTTCACTTAAGACCAATCAATACATTTGGCGTCACAATTCTGTTCTAGCAGCTCTAGTCGAGTACACTGAAAAGGATCTAGCTAATAGTTGGCAGATTACTGCTGATTTACCTGGACGGGTATATCATCACCATCTGATATAGGAGACATAGTTGCTTGGTCCAAAACACACAAACAGATTGTTATATTCAAATTAACAATCCGTTTGAGGAAAACTTAGCAGATGCTCCCAGACGAAAACAAGATCGTTATGCACCACTTTGTAAACAAATATCGAGTTTGGGTTGGTGGACAAAATTGCATACTACAGCGGCGTCGCGTGGGCGCAAAAAGTGGTGGGGCTGACTCACTGCTGAGGCTTCGGCTCTGGTCTTTGATATTAATTTTTTTAAAAACCCCGAAAAGTGGTGGGGCTTCAGCCCCCTCTAGCCCCTATTATGCAACGCTGCTGAAACTACTAAAGTTGGTTCAAGAGGTCTTTGCACATTCCAAGCTTACGATCAATAGAAAAGTTTACCAAGTCACAACATTCCCAAAAGTTGTTTCGTTTCCTTCTGCATAAATCTGCAGAATTGTCATCGAATGCTCATATGCAATATGGTGCAAGCGAGACAAATCTGACTGGATAGAAACTGACTTGTTTTCATAGATATTATAGAAGAAATTTTAATGTTAGAAATAGTATATGTAGTGATTAGATAGTATCTAGTGGTTCATTGTTAGTTTCTGCGCCACATCTGTATGTAAACGCAGGGGTCACAGATACACCCATGCATTTATGGAAGAATAAAATACTGTCTGTCTGTCTGACTGTCTGTCTGTTGTCTGTCTGTCTGTCTGTTGTCTGTCTGTCTGTCTGTCTGTCTGTCTGTCTGTCTGTCTGTCTGTCTGTCTGTCCGTCTGTCATTATATCTGTCCTCATGCCTACTTGCCTGCCCATCACCCATCCGTCTGCAGTGCTACTGTATATCCACATTAATTTACTCACCATCACTCTCTATATGCTTGACCAGCTCACGCACTCTGGTGCAACACAACAACAAATTATTAGATGTGCTACAAAAAATCCCTAGTTCAAGCACCTAACAAGGGCCGCCTGAAGATGGACTTCCATATTGTTTGCTGCATAAAGAAGAGACGTTTGTCTAGATGTCTGATCATCATGAGTTTTCAGCATCTTCGAAATAACAGCTGTGTGGCAGTCTTCTAAACAAACAGATTGCAAACAAGAATTTGCTAGATATCAACAGCATCAAACTAACCGATCAAAAGCCTCTTCTGTAATTCTAACGCTTCGTTGTTTGTAAGTTTCCAATGAGAAGACAGCTGCTGGAGACTTGTTAGTGATGACTTCAACTGCTCACTTGTTCTCTTCAATTTTGGTAGTGAAGAAATTGTAGACTTTGTGAAACTCAGTATTAAACGTCGAAAGTACTCGGACGTTTGACTTCTGATCAACTGAAGTAACATCTACATACCAAATGTTCATACACTGCATTGTAACTAGAAAAACATATTTGCAGTTGACAGTATGTGGAGTGGACTGTAAGTCCATTCGTACATCCGTCTGTATGTCAGTCTGTCCATCTGTCTGTATGTATGTATGTCCATCCATCTGTATGTATGTCTGTATGTCTGTTTGTCCATCCGTCTATGTCTGTCTATTTGTCTGTCCATCTATTTGTCTATATCTGTCTGTCGTACTGTTTACTAACTTTCAGTTGAGCTAATGACTTAGGCAAGTGTGATGGTTGTTCACTAATTGAAAGACTCTCCAACTCTACAAACGCTATATAATGACTTGAATCATCAATATAAGCATTGACAGGAACTCTAACAATAAAATGCGGCAGAGTAAGAATTGCAGAAATTTATTAGTTGAGTACATAATAAAAATACCTCTGCACCAATTGACAGGTTGCCTTCCTCAAACCAATCAAGAATGATGTACCTTCGTTTGCCATTGTAACTCGAAGTGCAGGGCATCCACGAATGTCTCTCACGCCAGATGTCTCAAACTGATCTTCATTACTAGAAATAGATCATACTCAACAAACCACACACACTGTGTGTGTATGTGTGTGTGTGTGTGTGTGTGTGTGTGTGTGTGTGTGTGTGTGTGTGTGTGTGTGTGTGTGTGCATGTGAAACATCCAGGACCTTGCAGGGTTGCAAGTTCAAGTCACAGTAATGGCGAGCTATGGCATAATTTCCTTGGACAAGAAACTCACACACAATTGCCTCTCTCAACTCAGAAGTATAAATGAGTACCTGGTCTTTGACTGGGGTGGCAAAGGCCTCCGACTGCGACAAAGTCCATCAGCCACTGGGGTCAGATGGGACTTTGGGTGCCCACACCACAGTTGGCGTCGCAGTCGGTGCTACTGCGAGCACCTGGCCAGGCTCCAGGAATTGCTTAGCACGGCCCATAGCTCCTACTTAGTGCACAGGAACTCAGCCATCTGGCTGAGGGCATTACCATTAATGACAGCTCCTTATCCATTTGCCATTTGCCATTTGCCATTGTGTGTGTGTGTGTGTGTGTGTGTGTGTGTGTGTGTGTGTGTGTGTGTGTGTGTGTGTGTGTGTGTGTGTGTGTGTGGCATCATCACGCTATATTTTTCAAAATTTCAAATGTTGATATCAATAATAATAACAATTAATTGAATTTGAATTTTCTCACTGACACAGCGTTTTACCTTAAAAATCCATTTGCAATCAGCTCCTGCTCCTTAATTAACTTGATTGACCTTCCAAAAATATTAAAACAAATACCAACAGTGTTGAGTAGCTCTTGAACACGTGTGACATGGTGCTGCCAATGGTCACATATCGTCAATAAGTAGAACTCCAATGTAAGTAGAGAAACCGTTACCAATCCCAATAGCATGATGATCACTAGCAATGCAACATGCAATGCAACAGAGATATCCGAAGATGCCAGAATCAGTTGAAAAGAGAAAGCAGATATAAGACCACATGTGGCAACAACGTTGACAATGGTGATATCCCTAAAACTTCATCTAAAAAACTCAACTTTATTGGTGAATTGGAGAGACAATTACATGGTGTTCTGGCATCTTGCTGGTCTGTTGAAACATTGTGGATCCACAGAGTGCAAAAAATGAGAGTCATCAGCATCCAAAATATCAGACGTCAAAACTACATTTGTCATATTCCATATCATCTCATTGACATCAATCTGCACATAAAATTACATACAAGAATTCAAACATATATTGCAGACTTAAACTCCAAAACAGGAACGTAGCCATAACTTTGGAAGTGGTTCGGTTGAAAATGTCAGTACATACGTATAGATAAAAAATTGAACATGCCATCTCATGAAAGATGAAATGTTGCAAGTGTTGTCCTTCTTGCTAATTTTTTGTGATTTTTAGACTTAAAATTTATCAAGTCTGTCGGTCATGCAATCATGAGATGAAGGATCCCGCTTTGCCTGACTACTCTGCTCCTTCAAATCCAACTTTAGTAGACTTGTTAAGTTACTACATTAGAATTAACATAAGAAAAAGTAACCTTTCTTGCAAAATACTCTAGCCAGAAACCAGAATGAAATGAACAGATATGTGAGCTGTTTATCTAAATATGTGTTCTGATCTGCGGGGCTGCAGGCACTTGATATGAGACTGTCTACAAAGTGATTAAATAACAACTTATTTAATCAGCTATACCCTATTTCGGAAGTTCTCGCGAACTGTCCATTGGTGAAAGTACAAGCATTGGAAAGTAGCCCGGTTGAAATCAGACCAACCGGACCGGTGGCTACGTCCCTGCAAAAACTAACAGTCATTCATGTTTAGTACAATAAACTAAAAAAGGTAAAATAAACTGCCATTAAAGATTGATATTAACGTTAGAGATTGATATTAAAATAAAAGCAGTGCGGGATATAACAGTTGGTCATCCAACATTTGACCGACCAAATCACGATTACTTCTGACCATATTTACCAAAAGGTTAGTGCATCTGTCCAGGCTTGCAGCAAGGACGGCCATTTCGATGTCCAATAATGCAGATGATTGAGTGCGTGTTTGCTCAAGCATACAACGAGACTAGTCGCGACTCTTAACTGTGGCATAACACTATAGATAAATGCAGAAAATATGTAACATGTTGACAGAGCTTATTGTGCAACGTCTGCGCCTTGTTACACACATAAATGCTTACAGTCACTTTTCACGAAAATATGCATGCATACTTTATATTCATAAATGTCAATACATTGAAAGAACAAGTAATACTATGCTGCTGCTGCAAGCTGAATTAGAATGTCCGATAACTTTTTGTGAAAATGTCCGGCCAACCACAAGTCGTTATATCCTGCACTGTAACAGTACAGAAAGCAGCTCAAGATTAAGAATACAATAAATAGTCTTAAAATTTTAGCCACATTTATAAGAAGGAATTGATTAATATATTTTAATTTTTTAATTTTTAATTTTTATTTTTTATTCTTATTTTATATGTACACCTTGCTAATCGATTACCAACAACGAATCTGTGCATGTTCGTAATGTCTATTAAGAATACAATAAATAGTCTTACAATTTTAGCCACATTTATAAGAAGGAATTGATTAATATATTTTAATTTTTAATTTTTACTTTTTATTTATTTTATATGTACACCTTGCTACTCGATTACCAACAATGAATTCGTGCATGTTCGTGATCTCTATTAAGAATACAATAAATAGTCTTACAATTTTAGCCACATTCATAAGAAGGAATTGATTAATATATTTTAATTTTTTTAATTTTTATTTTTTATTTTATTTTTCTATTTTATATGTATACCTTGCTACACTCGATTACCAACAACGAATTCGTGCATGTTCGTGACGTCTATTTTACCTACACAACTGTATATAGTATTAAATACCCTGAATGCGTGTATATTTAAATTAAAAGACACTGACCTTAGAAATAGTGCAATAATCAGTGAACCATTTGTATCTTTTTATCAGCCATCTCCATCTCCAACTCTGTGTTTCTCCACTCTCTTTAGATCTACAAGCCTTTAGGCTTCCATCTGCTACAATTTCAACCTGTTTGTTATCTCGGCTAGCCGTAAAATAATCGTCCAGCCCGACGCCTGTAATCAAACATTCTAGACTCGAATAAAAATGTCAAAATCTACGAATCTGCTGTGACCTTTCAAATGATTGTCGAGAAAAGAGCCCTATTGATTAAAATACTCAACGATCAGTTAGCAAAGCAAGTAGATAAGGGCAGTGAAAACCTGAAAAACAACTTCCTCGTCATCTGTCATTGCATGTTGTTGACATCAACGGAGGATCTGGATAGCAAGGCTAAACATTAATTAATTAATTAATTAATTAAACAAGTAAGTTTGTTTGGTCTTAATTATGATTGTAATTATTATTTGTCGCACTGCAATCTTAAATTTTTTAATTTGTAATTAATTAGTTAATAAAATAAGAAATATTGATAAAATAATAATTAATAGTAAGTAATTATTAAAAATATGCTGACGTAGTTTTTGATGCAAGATGGGTTGCTTGGTTCACAGGTTTCTGACAGTTCAAATCCATATGGTGTCACTTCAACACTTACAGAGACTCTAACCAAGCAACTAAGTAGACATCTTACACGTCGAGAAATTTGTTAGAGAAAAATGTCTACTTTTCGTGACATGCACATGCTGGAATAACAACAGCAGAGTAAAGAGACTGTCAGATGGTAAAGCACACGCTGTAGTAAACAACACAACACTCTCTATGTCACGAACACAAATAATGCATCCATGCTATATCTAAAGGTCAAAAAGGTAAAGCTCTGTATGAAAGCTCTCTCATAACTGGCATACATATCGCTTCTATGTCCCGTATTTGGTTTACTGTCAAGGACTTCTTCCATAAATCCAATGTCGCTAGTCCTAGCTGCTTGTCTGAACCATGTCGAAACAAGCCTGTTCTCGTACTCTGTAGTATCCAATGCTCGACAGACAGTGGAAGTGGCATGCCAATAAAATGAAATATTTTCTCAGCACTTCTGACTGGAAAACGTATGATCTCTTCAAATCGAACTTGAAGGTAGTTCTTCTTAGCTAAGATTTTGTTGATCCGTAGAGCTGCTTCTGTGTTTGCTTTCCACAGTTCGGCTAATAATTTGTGTGGTAAAACCTTTGGTCCTTGTGAACTAAAGTAGTTTCGGAGATTTTCATACTCTTGAGCAAATAGAGTTTCATTTCCACAAACATTTGGAAGCTGACTAAGCATATCTTTGAGACGTTGTTCAACTTTCCATCGAATAAACCGATTGTCTTTTTCATCCAAAAGAGAATTAATCCAGCTTCGAGGGTCACGCACAACAAAGATCATCTTCAGTGAAGAGCCAACTACTCTAAGCAGCCATTGGAGCTTAAGATTCCAGCTTGCACTAAGAGAATGAAAAACGACTTGTGCATTAGGATAAGTCAAACGATGGGTTTTCATGTTGGCCAGATGGTTTCTGATGTTTGCAGAAAGGTCAGTATTGACATTTAGATCCATGTGTTGGAGTGGATCATTGTACATAGATTTAAACCAGTCACCAATCTGTGGAAAGTTTTGAACATCAGATGACCAATGACAAGCATCAACAAATGGGTCAACCAGAACCTCTTTTTCTGGTAGCTGAATAGCAGATGTAGGGAAAGACATCACGAAAAAATCAGTGCGACCACCAAACATACCACTAACAAGAGTTGAACCACACGAAAGAAGTGATGTAATGAATACATTCGGACGAAGAACTGGAGACACACTTGTTGTCTGTTTCTTAATACTGGAAAACTTGGTTATACTCTGTGCATCGCTGACCTTCTCTTGCCCATGATTGACCTTCTCTTGCACATAAGTGACCTTGTCTCCCACAAGATTGATCTCCTTGTCCACACTATGGATCTTCTTTTGTGTATAATCACGTACTTTGGAAATATCCAAATCGGACTGTATCTCCTTCCTGTTATCTAATTCTTTCAATATCTCATCCTTGTCATCAACTAGATCACCATGAAGGGCTATAGCTTCATGCTCACTAATACTAGATGCTAATTTCATCAGAATAGCAGCAAGAAGTACAACAAAAGCCAGCAGCAGTATATATTTCACAAACATCCTCTTTCGAATTTGAAAAAAAGGAATAATTAAGAGCAGTAAAGCTGGAATTAAGAGCCATTCATACCTAATACCCACGGACTCACCACTATCCAAAGTTTGTGCCACGTTACCAGTAAACTCAACTTCCTTCAGCTCATTCTGCTCCTCAAGCTGCTCCTCAAGCTGCTCCTCAAGCTGGTCTTCAATCTGCTCATTGTTATGCAACTCTTTGGCAAACTCCTCTTCCTCTAAAATCATGAGAGGTTGTTCAAATTCATTGCCCTCTTCAAATAGTATGCCTGCAGCCCGTGAAAGTTTAGGAAGACCATGCTGGATAACTTCTTGAGTCCCATGTCTCATAACAATTGTATCCAGACCAAATCTCACACAGAAACCATCTGACATATTGACTTGTGCATATCCCATAAAACCCAGCCAGGTGTGACGTGATTTTGCATCCTTGTAATCAGTCACAATTGAAGCAGTGTATACTTTTCCGTTAATTCCAATTGTTACTTGAACTCCAATATCACTTTGCTTCAGAAAATTAAACTTAGTAATGTGGGAACCTTCTGCAGCAAATAGGTAAGCAACACGAGTAATCGACTGGGTCAAAGGTACAGAGACATTCAGCATATTTGTCTTGCGAACTCCAAATTCAGCTGGATAAGTCAGTGAATTAGTTGTTGCTTCCAGCTTATTTTGATGTGACGAAATCCAATAAATGTTTTGTTTTTTCTTGTTGTGCTCAATAAATGCTTGAGGTGATACACCTGTACCCAACTGTTTTATGAATTGGAAAGGAACATGAATATTGTGAAAGTAAGCATTAGACACCTTCAGTGCACTCCCATCACGTAACAGTATGTGATCCAGTACCAACAATGTCTGTTGATCCAAAAGCAGTAGTGCACGATATACGCTTCCCAGCAACAACTTAGACGGATATGCTCCTGCAGCATCTCCACTTGTAAACAGCATACCAGCCTGCTCAGTTGCAGTCACGACATCCGCCCACGTTCGTTCAGTGCTATCATCTTTATACTCAATCCACTTGTGACACTCACCATTTTGACCTTGATGAGGCGAATAACATTTTGCCGAAGTAACTGGGCCAAATGTTAACACATTATTAAGAAATGTGTATTTTGGTCCATAGAAAGCTTCAGTGATAAATGGCTCACCATTTGGAAAAAACACAAACGAATTCTGATCGGGATGTTCATGACCAGGGTTAAATGACATCCATCCACTTATCCAACGATACAGTTTTTTCTTGGCTATAGAATAAATGGCCCGACCATGCAATGGCCCTGACTTGAAAGAGACATATGTGTGTCCATTCTCTTGACCTCCACCATAAGTCACTGTTCCCCAGTCGCTGAACTTGATAAGCTTGTTATACTCACTATATCCCTGGAATTGTGGTTTTAGCTCAAGGTTAGTAATCTTGAGAGCATCAAGATTACCCACATCAATTTCAAAAGGCGATTTTGGAGAAATCTCAGCATTATACCATACAAACTCTGTGTGCAATGTGCACCACCGATGTGCCTTTGCAGGTTGCAGAGCACCAGGAAGTTCTCGCTTCTCTCGTATCTTTGATGCCAGCCAGTTTCCATAACCATTTTTCATCACAAAAGCATCTAGAAAGACCAACTGACTTTCGGGTCCATAAAACCATGTTCGACTTGAATCTGCTATCCCGACTACTTCTTGAAATCCAGGCAAGACAGTCGCCAGATAGAAACGAAAATGTTGTTTCAAAAAGAAACCCCTCGTGTAATCTTGTTTCATGTGCCTTTGAGCAAGGTAGACAAACTGAGTGATCGATCGACCAGTATAACTTCCATATGACACGCCTTCCCCTAATGAACCATCAACAACGAGATTGAGCAAACTAAGCGTTCTTTCCATCAATAGAAATGCATGATCTCGCCATTTAACCGCCTGACTTTCATAAGGCATGACGACCACAGAAGCAGTGAAGAGAGCCACGAGGTTCGTAGCAACATGATTATGAATATACTGCTGACCCCAAGATGCAACTTTGCTTCGAACAAACATCCTGGCTGTAACATGTTTCAACTTGTTCACATACGTTGTCCGTCTCTTCTCATTCAGGTACGAGAATAAAAAGTCAAACGCAGTGGCAAATCCCACAAGAGAGTGAGCGACTGGCACATCATCTGCTGGACTAGACTGCACCATCCAGTTAGGTAAAAGAGCCATACGGTCCATATACGTCAGAGTCAAATTCACTGCCTCGCTGTCATGGGGTCTCAGCACACAATACATGGCCAGAGCTCCAAGATGATTGCCATAGTGTTCATTCCAAGAGCCTGCGAACTTGTTCCAGTTGAGTGGAGGAAGGTAGAAAGCTGGTTTGGCTTTGACCAACTTCACTAAGTCTTTCATCTCGGAGACAATGTGCCAGTGCGTCGAGTCAGCCTTCTGTCTCATTGATTCCACATCTGCCGAACTGAAGTAGAGATGAGGATGAGGGACGACGACCGACTCGGCAACCATGAGAAGACAAAACAACAGCAAGTGTGTGCGCCACATGGCATATGCTTGTTGCTAATGATTGCCTACTGTGTTCGTCTTTACACATCCAATTTACACCCACTCGTTTGACACAACCTACACTCTGATTGCGAGTTCAATCCCTGGGCGTCCTTTGCTGCATTCGCACAACGTGCACACTATTCAAATACTCGGAAACAACGTTTCTACCATCTGGACGACATATACAACCTAGAGGCCCCTCCTTTCTAGCACCCTTAGTGGGTTCTTTCAGTATCCCGTATGTTCAAAGTATGCCTCTTCCTCCAGCTCTACAGGCGCGATTGCTAAAGCGAGGAATACTGAAAGATGCGCGTAAGGATTTCGGTAACTTTTAACAATATTTCTAGCTGGGTCTCTGCCCTTTTTCAGCTGCGAATGATGACAGTTCCAAGGATCAAGTCGACGCGACGAATGTGTGTTTTGAGTGTTCTGTCTGGTCTTGATGTAGTGATATAATGTCTCTTCTGTGTGTAGAGAAGTAGTGTCGTCGGTCCTGATTGGAGGGAAGTGCCGGATGAAGAAAGGTGGATGATTTTGTGTCTGATGTAGGTGTGGTGAGTAGGTCACGTGGTGTGTTGTCTAGTGGATACTATTACTGGTGGAATACGAATACTGGTCGAGTCTCGTGGCTCCCTCCGAATGGTAAGTGCAGAAATCAGATGAGAGAGATAGGCAGTGTGTGTGTGTGTGTGTGTGTGTGTGTGCGTGCGTGCGTGGTGTGTGTGTGTGTGTGTGTGTGTGTGTGTGTGTGTGTGTGTGTGTGTGTGTGTGTGTGTGTGTGTGTGTGTGTGTGTGTGTCTTCAAACAACTTACAAGCAGGTAGGATTGCTTTCGTATCTCTGCTATCTGACCACTACTGTATTCTCATAGATTCACCTGCCTGCATGCAAGGCCCGGCCCATACAGACAGATAAATTTGTGTATAATTTGTGATACTATCTCAGCTAACAATGCTCGAATTTTATCAACGTAGACCCTGAGTGTGTAATCACCATACCAGCATCTCAGCAGCCAACGACAGTAGATGAGGTAGTCATGGTACCAGAATTCTCTTCGGTTAAGCTTGACTTGAGACAACGCAGAGACAAATCGGCTCCTCATAGCAAGAAAGACAAAGGTAATTCATCCAGTGACGTCTGCCCTGCAACTAATTGATTTGTGATTTTGTACAGGAAAGCAACGACAGCATTCACACCATGCAGAGTTGGATCCCATGGATCCTTCATCATATTCTAATGCCCCGAGGTATTCAACAACTTATCTACTGCCAGCTTGTGTGGATGACAGTAACTGTAATATTTTTTGATTTCTGGTGCAGAGGGACGTGGTCTAGTGGACTGAAACCGGAAGGTGAGGCAAAGACCGGTGTGGACACGACTGCAACCGGTCCTCTCTACCAAATGCGTCCGTATCCGAATCCGGGAGCCATTCTCAAAATGAATTCAGAAGAAGAGCAAGCGTCCATTGGACCAACAAAGAACTAGCTTAACTACTGTACTACAGTCAATATAATACTAAAATGATATATACTTCTATACCTCTAATAGATTCGTTGAAACATTGATTTGAATTGGCTCATCTCTGTAGACTCTTGGTCATTACGAAATCTTGCAGTTCCTTGATTGTCGACGTTGGTGACGATTGCGTTCTCTCCGTCGTGCATTCCTTTGCTGTTCGCCTGTTGTTGATTGGTTGGTATTTGATGGAAACATGGCGCAGATGACACACTCCCTTGGCTCACGTGAGTGTGGACAACACCAACCGCGGCGGCGAGCCGACTGGCTTGGAGAATGAACACCTGGAAGACAGCTGACGTTATGCACAACTATGCCCACATTGAAGACAGACAATATGCAACACTGTGCAAGAAAATGTGGTGTGTGTCACTGTGTGTGTGTGTGTGTGTGTGTGTGTGTGTGTGTGTGTGTGTGTGTGTGTGTGTGTGTGTGTGTGTGTGTGTGTGTGTGTGTGTGTGTGTGTGTGTGTGTGTGTGTGTGTGTGTCAACAACATATTCTCTAGCATATTACTTACTGGATAACTGATTTGTTCCTTCAGATACTCTTCGTCTAAGCTGTTCGTGTTCTCGTACAGACGATACACTCTGCATAGTAGTACCAGCCCAGGATCGTCGATGTGCAGCTACTCGTGTTCCTAGATATCATCAGATACAACAACAGAAGTCACATATGCCACAGACACAATGTAGTCACCAGCTCTCGGAGGTCTCCTCAGACTTTGATGACCATCCTGTATCACAGCATGAGCGCGCTGATGCCCATCCGTCCTTGGACGTTCAAAGACACTCCTCCTATTACTCATAGATGCTCTCTCTTGCCTAAACAACAAAATTTCAGAAACAGAACTGACACGTGTCGTGGTCTAATGCACCTTGTATCTCGTTGAGTGGACCTACATGCTTCCATGTAAAGACCAACAGCATCTTCAAGCACTCCGTCACAAAGCAACAAATAGTACTGAGCGACAGACCTCGATGCTGATGTCACTGTACAAAAGGTCTCCACGTCTGCATCTATTGAGTCTAAATGTGAAACGTTGGATGCTGCGTCGTTGTGCACAGCAGCAATAGAAGTAGATTCCTCATTCGAGTAATGAGACAAAGATTGCCCCTGTTGTCTCTGAATTCCATGCGAATCACCATATGGTGGGTAGTCCCTTGGTGTTCCAGCACTGACTGGACCACTTTGCCTTGATAGTTGATGAGGAAGTGTTGGTCTTCTTGATGTGGGCAAAGGTGGTGGAACATCATTGAACTGTGCAGCACCT
>NC_085106.1:970200-973200 GCF_963422355.1 Corticium candelabrum
CATTTCAGACGGAAGTCCGACAAACGAGCGCCACACAAAGCCGCCCAAACAACAACATCAGAATTCGTTGTGTGATCACCACGCCCACACGTCCAGGTCAGTGTTCTGATGACAAGCTCGTCTTCATCGAGTACATCGTCGAGGCAGACGAGCTGTGAGCCGCGATTGTCGTGGATTTCGATGCTTGCGTCGCTGTTGAGCGCGAATCGCGATCGTAGAAGTGAGAGGAAGTCGTCCCACGTTGATGAGGAGGGCACGACGACGCGGATGCGGCGGGTGTCGTTCTCTTTGACAACGCGCACGATGAACGAGGAGCGTTGCGAAGCCATTCAACGAGACGCGACGAGGTTAGTCGGTAGCGCGAGTGTTTCTTGAGTAAACTCAGCAGGTATGTAAACGAGTAGACTAAGGTGAGGTTTTGTGTTGTGATTGAAATGGTCTGTAGCATCCGCAATTAATTGATTTAATTCATTAGATGTGTGGATTGAATTATAGACTCACGTGGACAGTGTCATAACATCATTTGGTGTGAGGCCTGAGTTGGTGTAAAATCTAGTTGTAGTTGATGATTTAGTTGGACGACAGACAGACAGACAGACAGACAGACAGACAGACAGATTCATTTATTATCATCAAAACTCTACGTATGTACAGGAAACTTTCAAATATCTACCAGTCCTTCATAACTAAGCAAATTATAACACATTAATGGACTTGGCCTACAACATTGCAGTCAAACATTATGCCACTGTCGTTTGTACTGCATGAAAATCTCGACAGCTTCCTCGAAATCACTCTGGCGTTGCATCTCTGAAGAATGATGGAAAATTGCTTTCTCCAGAATGCCTTAAAACGTTGAGCGCTGTTAAAAGGATGTGCATGAGTGGTATTGTAGCTTTGCCTAGATATATGAGACAAAAACTTGTGTGCGTGCGAGCCCCACAAACCAAAATGTTCAAAGACTAGTGGAACACACTTGGATGATAAACCACCATGCAGGACCTCTCCTGAGTATTTCTTTAGTTTCTTCTCCTCTCTTACTTTTGCAGCATACCCTTCTTCTCTGTGTGCGTGGTTGAGAGCATCCTTACTCCATGGGTGTGCTAATGAAACATCCACGTCAAGATTCTGTCCTGTTTCAGAATCAAAGAGTGTCATATCAGGACGGTTTTCGCTACTAACAAAACGATGCCGGGGTTCGGTTTGATGGGGAATGTGCAAATCACTCAAACATTCACTACAGACAGACAGACAGACTGTATTTAACTGTAGTACTAGTGTGTTGTGTATTAGTCTGTCCACACTAGACCAGCTGCAGAATGGATCGCGAGTGTAAACGGCCTTTAATTAAGAGTTGCTTAGTTTGATTTAGCATGTACTAGTTCTGATTTATAAAAATATATTTCTTTGACAGACAAACAGACAGACAGACAGACAGATATCTGTAGTCTCTAGGTGATTCTGTATAATTTGACTTGTAGTTACATATTGTATGTTGCTAGATTCATGTTTCAAATATATGTATTGGACAGACAGACAGACAGACAAACAGACAGATAATCTATTCTCATACAGATTCTACTTGTACATATGCTAGGATTTTTTAGATACAAATCAGTCCTTGCAAACAACAAAGTCATTAACTAATGGACTTGGCCTTGAATATCAAAATCAAATAATCTATCTAAATCACCATGATTAGGTGATAGTTTTGAAAGTTTTCTAAGGATAACTTTGGCATTGCATCTTTGCAGAATTGTAGAAAATCTTTTTCTCCAATACGACATGAACATGGAAGCATTAAAATTGGCTTCTGGATTTGCTGACTGTTGTGACAAATACTGCAAAAATACTTTGCCTTTGTGCCCCACCTCCTAAAATGTTCTATCACAAGAGGAAGACATCTTGATACATATCCTCCTGGAACAAGCTCTTCTGAATATTTTTCATTTTCTTTTCTTCTCTTGTCATGGCAGCATGACCATTTTCCTTGCTAGCCCTCCTAATAATGTCCTGATTCCATGGATGAGCCAGGGACACATCAAGATCCAAATTCTGTCCAGTATTTGGATCAAACATTGTAATGTCTGGACGGTCTTCAGTATTGATGTATTGATGTCTTGGTTCTGTTTGATGGGGAAGGTGAAGGTCAGACAGGCACTCACTCCACCCATTTAAGACCGAATTGTGACCATACAGGTCCACCCATATTTACAGGTTAAAAGATGGTATCCGTATTCATCCAAATCATGACCACAATCACACTTTTTAATCTAATTGGTGAAAGATAGAGCCACTTCCACCTCAGGTAAGATGCTAAAGAAAATTCGTTTGTTTAAAGCGTGCTTAGGAGAAGTGGGAATGACATCCAGCCATGCACCAGCCCCTCATCCTTGCAGAGATCTCAACGTGCTGCATCTTTATCAGACTGTGCTTGTATAATAATATACAAGCACAGACAGACAAACAGACAGACAGTCAAATGCTAGAG
Source organism: Corticium candelabrum (assembly GCF_963422355.1). Taxonomy (NCBI): domain Eukaryota; kingdom Metazoa; phylum Porifera; class Homoscleromorpha; order Homosclerophorida; family Plakinidae; genus Corticium; species Corticium candelabrum. The sequence continues at coordinate 972,692 of NC_085106.1, forward strand.
TGATTGACAGAAAAATAAGAAGATTGTTTCAAGAGACAGCCACATAAACATAAATAGTTGTAGGTGTAGAACCAAGCCCTATTGGCTCGGGCATAGTATTTAGTTGCTTTGCTTAGATGGTGTATAATAGTTCAATGTTTGAAAATATATGTATTGACAGACAGACAGACAGACAGACAGACAGACAGATTTTATTCTCTCCCAAACTGTAAATGTAACAGACAGACAGACAAACAAACAGACAACACTCATAAATACGTAGATTCTTGAGTAGTCGGTTGCACCAGCGTACACGTGCAATGCAGACTATTTCCAATCTAAAGATATCTATTATAATTTTTTATTATTGTTGTTGTTATTGTTGTAGTTGTCGGTCAACATAGATTGACAGCGAGGTTGCCTCACTGAACAGCTAGATACCATTCAGGTCTTATTATTAAGGTCTTGCTCAACAAGATCAGTCTGGTTCATGTAAGGCCTCTTGTAAACACCGGAAGTAAATAAACCCT
>NC_085106.1:973400-1007991 GCF_963422355.1 Corticium candelabrum
AAGATGTGCTTAGACCATTATGGCTGTCTAGACAGAAGCATGACTTTACCCAGAATCAGAGTGGATCTAAGAAGCATTATTATTGTTTATTGTACATGTCATAATAATGTTGTGACCCAGCAAGTGGACTACATGCTTGGGTACAATTTGCTGTGCTTACAATCAAGAGTAAGTGACACCGCTTTGTTCTACACAAGAAAATCTTATTGAAAAACTTGCAGAAAACACGGATTACAAAAGAGTTCGGCTGTATAGCTACAATGTACAAAAATATAACGTATAGAACAGAGAAACCCACATATCTGCCCAATTAATCCAGAGGCCGGGATACACTATTAAAACAGCTAATTTAAACTAAAAATGTTATTTACCTATCAAGCATTCCCTACAACAGTCGATACACTGAGTGGTTCGGTGACCAGTGGTTTATCAGGAGACACCTCGATCAGGTCATGAAAATGACTTGCATGCATCTGACTAAGATTCTCCTCTGACGATAGAGACTGAGTAATGAAACCAATGGAAGTCATCTGAGACATCACCCTTCACACAAATCAGTAATTACAGCCCACAAAAACATTACACAAATGTTGTACAGCTTGTACTACAGTTTAGTAGTGCTTATACAATTTTGTTTGGTATGTATGCCACATAACCTGACTACTAATTTAATTAAGGGTGCCTGTGCAATTTCAGTGGCATATTTCATGCATACAAAATAGAAACTGAATGAAAGCATTTATACTACTGCTGATAATTCAACAGTAAAAGATACTGCAATACATATATGGCCGTAGCCTGGCTTCAGAAGTGGGTGTGTGTATTACACCAAAATGGATCAATGATGTAACAAACACATCGTGGTCTTTTGGCCTTTCAAAATTATATATATATATACCATATATATATACATATACATATACATATACATACATATATATATATATATATATATATATATATATATATATATATATATATATATATATATGACATAGTAGTACTATGTATAGGACATTGCAAACTACGAGCCAGTACATTGGATCGAAAGCAGACCTACACAGCTGAGTGAATGGTTCGTCTGAAACTCCCCCAAACTCCCCAAGCTACGGCCCCACAATATGCTGACAAAGTTCCAAAAATTGGCTACAAGAGACTACCTCTCATCCAGTACCAACTTGAAAATTTTTAGCCAATGTTTAGCAGTTGCGACCATTTCTTAGCAGCTGGAAAACAAACCTAGTAGTCTGACATACAATATCCTGACCTTGAAGAAATTGAGAAACCTGGCTTTTCTTTGTGTGATATTTCACTGAGTTGTTCAACACTGCCAGGTGCAATCCATGCTTTCTGTATTGAACGACTACGAGTTCTGCTCTCTCCAAAACGAAAATTAGGCAACAAAAAATGACCGTGGCAAAAGTCATCTGCGCACTTCATGAGCTGCAATCAAACATTATACACAAACAATGAACAGGCAATAAACACAGCATTGTGAGTGCTTGCCTGTTTCATGAAATCTTTCTTCAAGTTACCATATCCATTAAATATCTTATTGGCAAAGAGCAGCCGCCCACTTTGATAAATCTGTAACACACAACTGCATTCCACAACAACGTTCTGGCTGCATGAAATAACATGGATTTATACGAATATCATTCCAGCAATAGCATTATGTCTTCGCTGCAGTAATGGCACTTCTGAAGACGATTCTTCAGCAGCAACAGCTAAGTCATACTTCACAATTCGATATAAGTCAGTGTTTGACTAGATAAACATACAACAAAGTATCAACTCAAATGTCATACAAACATTGCAGACTTGATAATATACTGGTTTGATCCTATTTTTATTGTGGCTGTAATAGATACGTTCAAGCATGGTATCGCAACCAGAAGAGTCTGCCCTGTACAAAACATCATACAAACAGACGATGCTGTACTGTACCACCACATGATGTTCCCGGTTCAACAATGGCTCACCCTAGTCGACTGTCACACACATAAACGACCAACAACTGGTTGTGTGAAAGTTCCTTCTGTATGAAATAGTCATATACTTTGTCATATAACAACGGAATCTTTCGTGGATGAAATCTAAAACAAGCACAATTCAAACGCATGTAAACTACATTGTCATTATACCAACGTGATTTTTCAATGCTACTTTGTGTCTCAGCATACATATTGACACATGCAGTCAAACAAATCAATAGATAAACTAACCTGATGACTGATTCATGGCCCCATCGAGATCGAACAGTCTGTCGTAACCTACACAAGACAGTACGTTGACGCACACAAACACCACACACACACACACACACACACACACACACACACACACACACACACACACACACACACACACAGTACGTACACACACTGTTGCAATGCCTTACCCTGGCAAAGGAGAAGGTAAAACTCGTGAGGTACATTGGACTGGCTCTGCTGACACAGATCGCCGATGTAGCGGTAATATACTTTGCACTGGAATTGCCTTGCTTCCATCTGACGTTACAGCACCCTGTCCATCTTCTGCTGACCATCGCCGATAGTGTCCGTGTGAAAACGAAATCTCTCTGGCAGGTGAATTACGAGGAGAACTGCGAGGAGTAATACCAAGAGTCTTACGATAGTGATCCATCCATTCATTGGTTAAAAGTCTACAAAAATCATATGTACATATAGTAAAAAAGGAGTATTACAGAGATCATGTCTAACAACTAACAGACCAACTGACAGCTACAGCTACAGTTAGACAGAGTCAAATGAGTGTATATGTACAAGCAATAGAATGTATCTCAACAATCATTGTCTGTTAGTTAGTTGAGCAACGCACTCTGCCTACCAAACACTTTCACAGCAATCATGTGCATGGCTGAGTGATGTACACAATTTTAAGCCTCAGTGCTATGTGTCAACTTCTAGTTTTATCTGTCTCTTTGTGCATATACTGTACGCACGAACAATACGACGAATGACCATGTTCATGTATTTGCATTGATCAACATGACCAAATTCATGATGAATGTGATATAATTATGAGTAGATCAAACCGTAGCTGCAGGGACTTTCTAGTTGCAAACAGTGGCCAGTCCCAAGAAAGCCCCAAAAAGAGGTAAACAGTGTGTGTATGTATACATGTATCATACCTAATGGCAATTAAACTGCATGGTTAAAACAGACAGATAAACAGACACACAAAATTTGGAAAACAAATAGACAAGCAGATAGACTGATAGACAAACAGAGGGACAGCTAGACAAGCGGACAGACAGGCAGACAGATAATCAGACAAAAGGATAAACAAGCAAAGAAACAAATAAAGAAACAGACAATGAGCAAGGCCAGTCTATTAGAAACAAACTTGCATAATAATGCAAAACTCTAAAGCCCACAAAATCGATTCTCTCGTTTTCCCTTAGTGTGTCAGTCACAGCACAAAATTACTTTGTTTTCTCCTGAATAGTCTGCAAGTCAACTTGATTTTGCTCCAGAACCTTTATATTCAGTGAAAAGAGCAGATCGGTTGAGATAGTACTGAATGCCAAGTCATCGTTTCCTTCCTCTTCAATCGTATCCAGCCCCAATACATTGCTTGCAGTCACATTCTGTGCTTTCTATACATACACACAAACAAACAAAACAAACAAACAAAACAAACAAAACAAACAAACAAACAAACAAAACAAACAAACAAAACAAACAAACACAGTGCATGTAACTGCAATATTGATCACATAAATTCTCTACATACCTGTTTTTGAGTTGCAGATCCACTCTTTAATGGTTTCTTTTTACTCTTTTTAGAAGATGGTCTTTGCATATTGACCGAACACTGCACATGTGCAAGTCACGGTAGCAAATCAAAAGTCAACACATTCCTATAGCTGACCATGTCTAATGCTGTCTGAGAAGTGAATTGCACATTTGTCAGCAACTGGTTTGTCATCAATGGACTTTCACATGCCTTCCACAATCACTTATTATTCACATCTGTACAGGTATTATATGTCAACAGCAATCTGGTACCTCGTCTGAGCTTGGTGGTGGAGGAGATGGTGAAGACTGCACTGGCTCTGATAGTTGAAATTTCACAATCTCTTTGTGGCATGTGAAATAGAGCATTATATTTGTCTGACTAAGGCAACGAAGTTGAATGTGTTCATTCAACTACAATGTACAAGCAATACAACAGTAATAAAACTCAGTTTCATTTCCAGTGCACACCACGTACCTATTTATTTAGTTACTTTCATGTGCACGTGCATAATCACACACACACCACACACACACACACACACACACACACACACACACACACACACACACACACACACACACACACACACACACACACACACCAGTGTAAATCATCGATCAACACAATCAATGTGCTATAAACAGTAAGCAAATGCACCTGCACAATGACAGACGGCTGAAGTTTCAATCCCTTTGCAGGCCATTTCCACTTCCTAGTCACAATCCCATCCTATCAAACACCAAAATATCACCTTCAATCCAATACACAAACATGCAGGCTTAATTCACCTCATCAAAAACCAACCCCTCATCCACATCTACAAGAACACTAAAACATACCATTAATATTAATAAAAACAAAAAGCAATATAAATGTAGATATTTAGTTTACCGCAACGCTCCTTCTTTGTAATAACCACAGCCCTTGCCAGATGGTAAGAAGCATGCAAGCATGTTGCCTTCTTGATCATATGCATATGTGTATTTTTGTGTGAGTCCCGAGCCTCCACTGGTCCTACAAATAGCAGTCTGACCAGAAAGATAACTAAAAACAAACCACAACATCACCATGACAACATAAAATGCTTTGCTTTGTTGCACAAACTAAACCAGAATCTATTTGCATGTACAACATATGTTGTGTGCTATATCCTTAATTAATTAATTAATTAACATCAATAAACATATTAATTAAAGATCAATCATTGCTCTTTCAAAAGTAAATTAATTAAACCATTAATTAATAGAAAATTATTATGTAAACATCTTACAAGCAAAAGGTTGTTCCATCAGGTAGTTGGTTCATTAGGCATCGCTTTTCTTCCAGTTCATCTAAAGATGTGTCTACTCCTTGCCTCTTGAGTCTCGCCTGTCTCATTCTTGCCTCGAACTTCATTCTGGCTGCATCCAGCTTTGGCCACTTTTCGTAGTATCGAACTATGAGTGGACCGGTGCTACCTCTCTTTACCGCTTCTTTCCTCTCAACTTCTCTATGAAATGGAATATATTGAGCATGCACAGAATGGATGAGCTGACACACAAATAGGACATATACATGAATAGCCATGCAAATAAAATGCAAATTTTTTGACAAACAATAATGTAAACAAACATGCATAGAAAAATATTATATATATATATATATATATACATATATATATATGTATATATTAGTCAGTCTTTAAATAATTTGTTGCAGCAATTGTCAGTCAAGTTGTGGTCGTATATTGCATGCATGTTTCTCAGTAGATTGTTGTTAGACAATAATGACAGTAATTTTAGTTCATGGGATTTGCCAGTATCGTAGACTTGCTGTATTGAAATATACTATATATATTTGAGTTCCAAGCACTGTTCCTGTGGACAGATCTTAGATAAATTTGGCGACCACCTGCTTGGATGTGGCCAGAACAACATAAGAACACGCCGACATGACGCCTTATGCGATGTTCTTTTTCACGCTTTCTTGTGGATAATGGCAAATGCCGTAAGGAACAACGTTGCAAAACTGATACTTGTGCCAGACCGGGTAATATTTTTCATCCTGACTTTGAACAAGGCCATGCCACCTATTTTGATGTAACAGTCAGGAACACAATGCAACCGTCATATGTTACCCAAACAGTGTTCAGTGTGGGAAATGCAGCTCCAGCTGGAGAAAGGGAAAAAGACCAATGTCATGAAGCCAATGTCATCAACTGGGAGTATTTTCCACCCTCTTGTGTGAGAATCTCTTGGCCTGTGGTCACCACACAGTTTGAAAGTATTGAAGACCATCGCACGACGTCTATCTTTCAAAAGAAATTTGACAGTCAGCCAGGCAGTCAGTAACATACATGAACAACTGTTGGCGAAACTCTGGCTATATAACGCCAAAATGATATTGCATAGACTGGCTTTAGATTGTACAGACATGTTTTCTGGATAATGTGTGTTAGATACCCACGTAGGTGGGTTTACATACAAAATATATATATATTTCTCTCTCTCTCTCTCTAAATATATATATATATATCTTTATATAATTAATATATACATACACTAAATAATTGAATAAACAAATTAATTATTGTACCTACACATACTGTACAAACAAATAACAGACAAAAACAGACAAACAAACAAATAGACAGACAAACATACATAAGAACATATATAAACAGACAGACGACCAAACTGCAAATAGACAACAATGTAGACAAAAAACGCCACACAAGTTAAGTCTCTCTAATTTACACCTTTGTTTCCTTATCTTCCTGGATCGCTCAAGCAGCCACTCTAAAAGCGTTCGTCTCTCTGGATCTTCTGAATCAACCGGCTCCTTCAGCCAACCTACAGCATATGACACAAAGTTGTTCAAATAAAGTACACATCACACATTAGAGTTTACCCCTTTCTGCTGCAAAGGGGGAAGACAGTGAAAAGCAAATTGTCTGTGAGCCACGAACAGGTGCTGAAAAAATTCAAAGTTGCCATTTATGTACATATGTAGCATTGCCACTAAAATGCAACTTACTGCTACTATAATCTTTCAGCACTTCTTCATAGTGACCGTGTGGTCCTATGTGAACCTGCCTACTAGAATTACTGGATGTACTTCCTGTGACAGAATATTATGCAATAGTAATGACATTTAGACATAGACAAAGAACAAACAGACAGACCGACAGACAGACGGAAAGACGGACGGACAGACAAACAGACAAACAGACACGCAGACATATAGACAGACACAGAGACAGGTGGATGAGCGAGTGGACAGACAGGCAGACAGACAGACAGACAGACAGACAGACAGATATAGAACAGACAGACAGATATAGAACAGACAGACAGACAGACAGACAGACACACAAGGACAGACAAGTAGACAAACAAACAAAAAATCAGACAGAAAAGATAAACAATTACACAAACGAACAAAACAGTTTGTTACATATGCAACACCTCTCTCGTGTACTCCAACAACATGATATCGTTCCAGTCTCGTTCTCGGCTGCTGCCCACGAGGAGACTTACTCATCTCCCGACCCAAACCAAATATACTCGGCACAGCACCAACATCGTCCCCATTTGCTTTCTGCTCCTCCTTCAGCATCTCGACCTCACTGATCGACACACTCATCTCCAGCCTCCTCCTCGTACGTCCCTCCTTCCTCCTTTCCCCATCACTCCCCTCCATCACAATAATGGGCAGCCTCACATCACCTTCACTCTCCTCACGACTCATCTCCGCAGTATACCGATAACTCACCGTCTGCCACTGTCGTCTAGCAACCTTCACCCCCCGCGTCAGACTCCGGTACTCAGAACGCAGAGTAGCAATCAACCCCTCTGGGCACCACTTGATGGCCTCTTCTCTGTCTGCCAAGTAGATAAGCTTAGATAGCTGCTGGAGTATCCCGGGAGCAGCAAACTGAGCCTCTTGAAAGCTATACTGCTCCTGTCCGTCGTCGTCTCGCTCTTCCTCGAGCTCAGCAAGGATTTTCAGTCGCGAACTGGTGAGAGCTGCCGAAGTGGCGGAAATCAATGGAGGTGACACAGTGTGGACGTCGACGGGAGGTAGGACACCGTTAGACGGCGCTGTCTCTTCGGTCTGTGTGACTGCAGCTTCTTCCTTGTCGACGCCTTCACGTGCAAACGCGCCGTCACTCCCTACTTTGGCAATGCTTGCACTCAGCAGTGGAGTTGACGCCTCGTCGCTCGAGCTGAGGCCTTGAGTAGGCGATAGGAATGTGGATCGCCTCTTTTTCTTGAACGTTGAATTGCGTTTGAGTCTGTAGTGAGCTGTTAGGGGTCGAGAGATGAATACGTCGTCGATTGTTTTCTTGGTGCGATGATATGGGCGTCTTCTTGGTGTCTTCTGATCGAAGAAGAAGACGATGGACATGCTATTGGCATGTTCCTACCATGGTGTGCAGTGAATTTTTGTTATTTGAGTTCCCGTAAGTTGCTAGTGTGTGCGTATGCATAGCAACAAAATAGGAGCACGTGATGATATGTGTCTGCACGTGATGATATGGTGTCTGCACGTGATGATACGTGTCGCGCACGTGATGAGTGCATGTAGGTTCTGTTCAATTGCAGCTGCTCTGTGCTTAGTAACTCATCGAATTCTGACTAAACTAGATCGTATGAATCTAGCAAGCTTAATAATGTGTATATAGAAATGCTGCAAATCCTCATCATGGTTAAAGATGACATCACAAGCAATACAAATTTCACCAGACTAGAGATTTTGAACAAAATTCTTGAGACCATTGGATATTAATGTTAGTTTCACAATCTACACAAATCACAGGCTCAATGCCAGGTCCAACCATTTTTCCCCTACGAGAAGAAAGACCTCTCTCTCCTAGGATGGAAACTGACCATCAAGCCTATACAAATCAAGTCCCATGCAATCAGCATGAATGCGTAAGACACAGCAAGACAAATATTGGGAACCTGTCCACTTGCTCGTCTGGTTTCATATCAATGCAGATAGGCAGATAGTTACTAAGTCTTACCGTCAAGGTATATACAAGCTAAGCAAACCACCAAATCTGAGTTATCTTTAGCAAAAATGAATCTCAATCTATACATCATCTGTCCTCTTCTTCCCAGTTACGTCTAAAGTTTTTACTTGCACATCTTTTTTTGCCTTTTGTTGTTCACTCATTCGGATATGTGTATAAGCAACGATACCACACACAGTTAGCAAAATTCCAAGCAACTGTTTGCTAGAGAGAGGATCTTTGAAGATGAAATAGCCGCCCAGAAGAGTAATAGAAAATTTCAAATGACCAAACATGTTATATCTGCAAGTTGACAACATCAAGGACAACAACGCATGCGCGAGCACACACACACACACACACACACACACACACACACACACACACACACACACACAGAGCAAAGTGCATGATGTGTGCACGTGCATGTGCACACAATTGCATATGGTGGATACGTTACTGGTGATGTCTTGCCAATGATGAAATATATAGACAAGTTGACAGAAAATGCAATAACAGCAGACACAGCCACAGCTGCCTAAACACACAAACCTAAATCCACACAAAACTTACACAAGATCATAAACTCACTATCGCCTGTAGTGACCAAACCCCAAACACACCCTTATCCCCAGACAACGGCTCAAAGAATGGTATCACACACCCCAGTAGAAAAGCTGAAAGAGGTGCCTAACAGACAACTGTACATATGTACTAGACATGCCACTGACTATAGCATAGTGTACCTGGTAATACAGCAGTTGCATGGAATTGACTTCCAACTCTTCTTGCTTCGTGCTTATCCACTGTATAAAAGGTATATGATAGTATTAGACTGCAAATGGTTGTCTGTATTGTGTGATGTGTACCACTTGATATAGAGATGTGACTAAAACACCGACAATAGCAAATGTTGTTCCCAAAGTGTTGAATCTCACATCATAATAAGAGTTCAAAAAAACTCCAAGAAAGATAGGAATCTAATAAGGAGTATAACAATGCAAGTACTCAGCATCAAGCAATTCTCTACAGACATGCAGACAGACAACAAACAGACAGACAGACAGACAGACAGACAGACAGACAGACAGACAGACAGACAGACAGCATCCCTGGAGTAATGAAATAGAAGTTTTATCAGCTACAACTCAGAGAGCAGCGGCAAACAGAAGAGAAAATCTGAAGATCAAAAAGTACAACCAGGAGCTTTTGCCTGGAGGTTTTCGACCAACATTTGTGCCTATAGTCTTCGAACATTTTGGCTCTTGGGGAGAGAAAGCTGAAGACTATTTGAAGAAACTGTCACAGCTATCAAGAGACAAAGATGGAGCGCCAAATGCATCAACCTTCAAGACATACTGGAGCTCTGTGTTTTCTGTGTGTCTACAACGATCAAATGCTAGAGTTTCAAGAGACAGCCACATAAACATAAATAGTTGTAGGTAGAACCAAGCCCTATTGGCTTGGGTAGTATTTAGTTGCTTTGCTTAGATGGTGTATAATAGTTCAATGTTTGAAAATACATGTATTGACAGACAGACAGACAGACAGACAGACAGACAGACAGACAGAGAGAAAGACAGAGTCAGACAGACAGACAGACAGAGAGAAAGACAGAGTCAGACAGACAGACAGACAGTCGCTGGACATTCTTTTAGTCTATGATGTGTAGATGTTTTAGTGTCAATTTTATGAATATACAGACAGACAGTGTTGAGACAGACAGACAGAGGGCATCAAACGATTCAGGCAAGAACAACTGCAAGGAATTTATGTGCTTTTGGCAAAACATTTCTCAACAACATTGTGGTGGTGCAACGCTAACACAATCACTAAAACATTTTAATTCTAACTTCCAGTAATCATAATGGCACAGTTGACTTTGTAACTCAGTTTTATGTGTACATTAGATTGATAGGTATAGTGGCCCGGCCTATAGAGGCCTATTGAACTCAATTGTATAAAGTTTAGCCTGCAATAGTGATCATGTTTGAAATATACCACTGACAGACAGACAGACAGACAAACAGACAGACAAACAGACAGACAAACAGACAGACAAACAGACAGACAAACAGACAGAGCTTCATCAGCCTTCCTGGCTTCGTGGTCTCATTCTTTGAATGAATTGCCCATTCGTTTTCCAGATATAAAACCTGAAATAGACAAAGTTGTCATGTCAACACCCTCTTTTAGCTGTCTAGGTCAGACACTAAATTCAATTGTACCACCATCCCAGTCCTTATTGGAGATGTTGTCTGAGTCAAAGAGGCTTCAACACAAGCTCTCAAAAAATGCTAAAATGAAAGCTACTTGCTTAATTGAGAATGTTCACTTCGAGATGGTGCTAGACTTCGCTCTCTGCAAGGTAAAGATGCAGGCTGGTTGTCTGCTATTCCAACTTCACGAAAGCTCGCACTTAACCCTCCGAATTTCAGTTCGCGGCTTACCTGAGACTTGGACTTCCCTTGCCTTTGTGTGATAATATTCAGATGTGTGACTGTGGACGAGCAACTGGTGACTCAAGCGGATATCATCAAATTGCATGCAAAACAGGAGGTGTTCCTGTGTGGTCACATGACTCGATCATGTCTGTGTGGTCAGAGTGTCTAAACGATCTCAAAATTCAACACAAAAAGAGCGAAAACATAGAATGCTACATCTGACAGCCTCTCAGACATTGTTGTTTTTGATACTGGTATTGGTTCCAATGTAGAGTTAGATGTAGCACTTGCTCATCCGTGGAGTTCGGACATATTTCCAACGTCAGCCACTATGGAGGAAGCAGCCGCTGCTAGAAGAGAAGACAGGAAGTTGGCTTGCTATGAGAAACAAAAACATCCTGGTGGGTTGTCTGCGGGAGTGGTTCTACTAGTCTTGGAACATTTTGGAAGATGGGGCAAGAAGGAAGAGACCTATTTAGATAACTTGTCAAAACGATCAAAGGATGACTTTGGAAAATCAAACAGGGCAGAGTTTAAAGACTATTGGCATCAAAGAATTGCCATTTAATTGCAACGCTGCAATGTCAATGTACTTCTGAAGAAAATCAGTAATGCCTTGTCGGGACAGGCCAAGTGCCCAGACTCGTAGATGTTCTATAGAAAAGGGATCACATGATCCCGTTTAACCAATTAGTAGTTAAATATATATTGTATTTAGTTGTTAGTTGTTTTCTCTTGCTTTTATTGTCATAGGACAAACGTAGTTAGCCATTTGCTATTGTATCCTAATTCAAATATGAAAAAATATGTATTGACAGACAGACAGACAAACAGACAGACAGATAGACAGACAGACAGACGGACGGACGGACGGACGGACAGACAGACAGATGGACAGACAAAAAGACAGAGAAACAATCATGCAAACAGAGACAATCAGACGAACACACACAAACACACACCATGCACACATACCATTGTCATCTTGACTCTATGAGAGTACTTCCTGCCATAAAAATATATATGGATAAACATAACACACGGCGTCGTCATCACTTTAGCCAACTGATACGTCCCTACAGTGTTGTACTGCAGTGACAGATTAGTGAACACCACAAAGCCACAAAAAGTCAGAGACAAAGGAAACACATCAAGAACTCTCAATTTCTTCGGAGAGAACACACCAGCAACAGAGCAAATCAGCAATCCCAAATACGTCGTCAGAAAATGAATGCAAGTGAGAGAAATATTGGGAAATCCGTAATGAACATAAATCCATTTGTTGGTAAATACTATAGATATTGAAGAGACGAGGTTGATAGCTAGACAGGCTGAGATCCTCGCTCTGTTGTCATAGCAGCCGATTTCTATTGCCATTTGAGAAAGAGCACGTCGGATACGGAGATGACACCCACGTTTCATGTTGCACACGCGCGCGTTAGATTGTAAACGTAGATGCCTACAAATGTTGTTTAGAGTGAAGTCCAATATTCTCAGCGATTCCTGGTCGTGAATTGAATGCGTTCATAATCGACATTTGAATTAATGCTTTTAATTGGAGTCACGTGCAACGAAGGTTTACTAAGCTGTATAACGCGCGCTAACGAGTGAAGAAAAATGCGTGGGTGTGATATGGACCAAATGCGAATCTATTTGCGAATTCGCATACGGGCAAACTAATTAACCCGATACGGAGCCTCTGGTTAAATGTGGAGTAACTAAAAATTTATTCGCATTTATTATGTATCTGGTTTAGCCTTGCGTAGCCAGACCGCTCAGCACATCTTTACACAGATAGCGAGACGAATAACTAAGTAATCTACTGATACAACTGTCATGTTACTACTGTGTCACTACACTCTACAACTGTAACAGTAAAACTGGCGTTGACATACTTTGTATTGATGTACATGCAGCATTACTGTTTAGAAACTGTGTTTCCCTAGTAATTATTAAAACAATAAATTAATACACAGAGAAAAGACTAAGATGTAATTGTGCCAAAATTATTATAAAAAGCTTTCAGTGCTCGTTACTAATTAGTAAGTTAGTAAGTGCTGCACTGGCTTTATCGAACTCAAACTCATGAATTATAGCTAATTCTCTCAATCACTTCTATAACAATACTTCACTATTTGTCAAGTCATATTACTCGATCATCTTTCCTGCAGAGATGGAGATTGAGACCTCGGTGAAATCGGAGAACAGGAGAAGTCCCTCGCTCCAGAAAACCCAGACAACGATGAGCCCGAACGAGAACGACTCTCTGATGAGGATGGTGTCGGCTGATTATTCTGCAACGCAGACAGGCTAACATTTGAAGTATCTCTGATCCCCTCTTTTCCAAAATCAACGTCTAAGGCAATAGAAGCAGGAGCACTAACTGAGTGTCTGGGAGGAGGGGCTGGCCCAACAACAGCAGCTCGAGCTTGGCTCAACCTCCGTTTGTACAATTGCTCCTCCTACAGGCAAATTAGCCTTCACTCCAACTGTTCACTGTAACAGTATCTGTGGATAAGCCGTCTGTATGTTTTCCTATCTGTTTGTCTGTCTCAATCATATAGTTTGTCTGTCTGTCTGTCTGTCTGTCTGCCTGTCTGTCAAAGAACATCTATTGAAACATCAACGCTAATACAAAAAGGCTACATATAACACTAAGAGTTCAAGATAAACGACCACAGTGGTCGTAGAAGAAAACTCTAACAAACAGCCATCTGATGATTGTAGCTATCATCTACAGAGTCATTACTACAAACTATTCTGTCAATCTTTTTAGCTAAAACACTACTGTTGCAACATTGTAATGTTATTGACAGTGTTTGCCACCAGTACATTTTAAATTCAATCAAATTCAGCTTTCTATCTTCATCACGTGATCTTAGTGAGATCTGGTGAAGAAACTGTCTGTCTGTCTGTCCGTCTGTCTGTCTGTGTAGCCAAGAAATAGGTATACTGACTCTGAGAACAAGCCGGATATAACAACGTATGATCCCACTGGACACTTGACAAAAGACCTGGACATTTCACTTGCTCATCCACATTCTTGTGACACCGTACAATCAGCTGCCAAAATATGGTCAACAGCAGTCTATAGCAAGATCTGATACAACATATATTCCAATGGTTTTTGAACACTTTGGCTTTTGGGGCCCTGTGGCTGAAGACTATCTCGATAAGATCTCCAAACTTTCAAAGATGCAAATGGAAGCAGCAAAACAGACTTTAGAGATAGATGGAGAAAGCAACTGTCTGTAGTTGTACAGTCTTGCAACTCTCGTGTGATTTTTAAAAAGTTGTCGAAGTTGTCTAACCTGCAATATTGATGATTTTCTGTATGATAAAGACGTTCAACATTTTGTTCATTGACTGTTATTGTTATGCATACGTAAAGTTAGCAATTGTTATTGGTAGAATAAGAGTTCAAATATAACAATCTGTCTGTCTGTCTATCTGTCTGTCTGTCTGTCTATCTGTCTGTCTGTCTGTCTGCATGTCTGACTGTCTGTCTGGTTTAGATTTTGCAAAGTTAGACTAATTTTAATATAAGCTTACGTTGTGTACAACTAGAGGATTTACAAAAACAAAACAATCTGCCTGCTTGTCTGTGTGTCTGATTGTAGCTCTGTATAATAGTGTTACAGTTGCTTCAATTTAATTATAAGCTGTTCACATAAAGTATTGCACTAATCATATCACTGTCTTTCAGTTTTCTGCATGTTTGTCTATACTGCTAATCCTACCATCCATGTATATATCATCTGGATCAACATTAGTCTATCTATCTAACTGATCATTCTAACCAATACGCTTCTTGTCCTTCCAGTCGCTGAAGATGACGGACGTGAAAACACTTGAGCTAATGCCTGACTTGTTCCCGCTAGCCCTTTACTTGTAGCAGAACCATAGTGACCAGCAGATGAAAATGGAGTAGGGTCATTACTCAAAGCCAAATATTGCTGTACAACAAGATGCTTTAGATCTCCATAAGCCTGATCAATATCATCTATACATATAAACCAAATAATCAACAATCAATAGTTGCCACTGCCATGCAAACAATAATTTAGAAATAAAATATAATACAAAATATCAAGCACAAGCGTGATCCTTAACAAAATAGTTAGTCCTGTAGTTTGTGTGCGTGTGTGGTGTGGTGTGGTGGTGGTGGTGGTGTGTGTGAGTGTGTGTGTGTGTGTGTGTGTGTGTGTGTGTGTGTGTGTGTGTGTGTGTGTGTGTGTGTGTGTGTGTGTGTGTGTGTGTGTGTGTGTGTGTGTGTGTGTGTGTGCTGTCCTGTAAGGAAACTGCACCCGATGGTGTGATAGAAACATGAATATATAATGAGTATTACGTATAATGTTCAACAGTGACAGCAGCCTGTCATGGAAGGGGGCCAGACTGCCAATTGATAGCAAACTCAATCAATTAAACAGACACACAGAAAGTCTTCAGATTCAAAAGAAACAGACGCAGTAGCTGGAGACATACAAATAGGTTGATTATCAATCGCATATACACAGACTGCATACCATTGTGTGCCAACACCTACACAAATACCCTTCATTTTAATTGGTCCATTTCTGCTGTAGTCAGCTGTAATCCATCTAGCACTGTTGAGCTGCTCATGCAAGCCATGTAGCAGCAATTTCAAAATTAATGACAAAATAAGGCTTGTACTGTTGGGAAAGCCACAAGGCCCCAAACTGTGATCATCCATGGCTCCCAAAACAACAGCACAGTGTGCAACGTTTACAATATCAAACAATACTTTACATGTAACCTAGATATATCTGAGTACAAACTGTGTGCAACATTGACTTGTGAGCAGTTCATAAACAGATATATCTACCTGAATTGATGGCCTGTTCAAAGCATCCTGGTCTATCTTGATGAATCTGGATGCACTTCTCGACACGAGATTGTACTCGCTCGATTTCAGCCTCCGTGTAGTAGCCACGTTCACGCATACGAGCCACGTGAACCTGACAAAATAATCAGCTATGAGTAAACAATAAGAGAATACTCACAGCATTCCATTTACTTGCAATGACTGTGGAACAACCAGCAAATACCGAGGCTCAAAGTAAGATTTTTTCAATGACATCACTCCCTGCGAATATGAATAAACATAGAAACCATGTCAACATCTTTGATGATACACTTTGAGTACCTCCAACTCCATACATGTAATACAAGCGAGTCCTTCTTGAGCGACAGATTCCACAGCATTGAATGTCAGACCATACGAATGACCAGCAACGCAACATGTTTCAATAAATTCGCCCTGCAGTAAATGTTGATACAGTGTAATGAGACACTATAAGTACTCCAAACATAAGACACCATTCTGTCTGTTATTTTATTAGTGTGTGTGTGTGTGTGTGTGTGTGTGTGTGTGTGTGTGTGTGTGTGTGTGTGTGTGTGTGTGTGCGTGTGTGTGTATCCATCTGTCCAACCATCCGTCCATCCATCCATCCGTCTGTCTGTCTTTCTGTCTGTCTAGCTGTCTAGCTGTATATATGAGTATTATGCATTTTAGTAACTTCCGAACAGCAATCTAAATGTGGACTCACGTTTGATCTCATCTTCTCAAAATCCTCTTCAGAAACAAACACGTAATTCCCACTATCTGCTTCTCCCACTCGAGGTTTACGTGTCGTATGAGACACACTGCGATATAAACAACTCAGCAAACAAAATAACAACTATCTTATTATTACTCACCCCAAACCAAAGTACGCTTGCAAATCACGCACCAACTGGAGAGCCATTTGCATCTTTCCAACTCCCTGTGGGCCACACAACACCATCATGGGATATGGCGTATCTACAGCCGGCATTGTGCTACATACAAAATTGATCCATATATTAATAAATTAATTATTATTAATTGGTTAAAATTGTGTGACTGCTACCACAAGAGAAGGTCAAAATGTTGATTCAACACTCTCTGCCTCACATTGGTCATGTGATCAGTGGCAGCCAATAGCTCCAAGGGAGCAGCAAACATATTAATGGCAGTCACCTTGATAAAGCAGTATTAATGGCAGTCACCTTGATAAAGCAGCAGCATTTAATACATAGTATGAAACAACCAACAAAGTATTAAAATGCATGAATGTATTTATAAATTGCCTTTTCCTCTGCTGACACTTTGTCAGTGTCAAGTTCTGTCAAGTGAGGAAGCTTGAAGAGTACAGACAAACGATAGTCTGGAAGGTCCTGGCGAAGAGATCAACATCTCAGTATTCTAATGAGTCGTGTTAGTGCATTGGCAATTTCACAAAGTTAGATTGTCCATCTAGATTCAGCATAACTAGTGACATTTTCTATTGCTCGCACTGCTCATTGTCTGCCTGTCTGCCTGCCCACCCACTTGCCTGTCTGCCTGCCCACTCACTTGTCTATCTGCCTGTCTGAATGCCCATGCAACTACCCACCTGCCTGCCCGACTATCCATGCACCTGCCACACATTGAAATAGTTGAACTTGTTTATGAGGCACTTTCTTTTAACTATTAAAAAATAATGTATTCTAGTGTGTAGAGATGCTGTATCCTAATATAATAACCTGCCTGTCTGACCACCTGCCCACCCACCCACCTGCTTGTCTGTCTGTCTAGCTGTCTGTTTGTTAATAAGTGCATTTGTTTGTCTTTCTGTCAACACGTGTGTTTACACATTGACAAGACTTTTTTTGTCTGTCTCCCTCCCTGTCTGCCTACTTGTGCAAGATGCTGCTGATGTTTACTGGCCCACCTATAACCACTTGCCTGTCCGTCTATCTGTCACTCCTCAGCTTACATATCCATTTCACCTGCAAAGGATTCCTCTTCATGTTCAACTTCCGCAAAAGAGTCATTTCTCTAAGATACTTCATATCGGTCAAATCAATCACCTATAATAATCATCCATCTAATAGTTCGATGAACCACCTAACACCATCCCACATATCAGACATCATTGTCTTCCACGTTTATGTAACCCATTAATGGATGATCTTGTAGACCCTTCAATGTGCGAAGTTTGTTTCCAGACAAATCTAAATGCTAAACAAAACACAGTGACTATAGAAGTCTACATGCATGATAACTGGATGGCAGATTGACTCTGTCAAACTGACAGACAAAATAGTAATATAATAGACACATACACTGTACTACAGTTATGTTACTTTGTAACAACACAAGCACACAGAGTACTATTGTATAAATTAATATTAACCAGCTGTCCATTACAAAATTGTTGATATCTGATTACAGGGCCATAGGAACCTGTCTGGCTGGTACAGACCACTATTTTCTAGAGTGAAACTTCACCAAAGGCCTATTTCAGGGTCGTATAGAAACTGGTCCTGTCTGTCTGGTTCTAATTGGCCGAACCACCTTCCAAAAACTACACTCCCGACAGTCAATGATTGCTTGAAACTTCATGTTGAAAACATAGGTGATTAATAATTAATATATTTATAGTTAAACTAGAGAATCTTGACTTAATTAACTTAATTGCTATGTAGGCTGCCCTGAGGTCATTGCTTAGCCATGCACGCATCACAGTAATTGTTGTTAAGCGAGAGTAATTATTCAAGAACTCATTGTGCAATACATTAGTCAATATCTATTAGTACTTTTATGCCTTTTTGGCGTGCTATGTTAGACCACGCCCTCTTAGCGCGCGTTAGGCAAGACCACTTTAAATACTTTCTATCGGCCTGGATCATCGTTAATTTGATTAAAAATCACCACACCCACATTTTAATTACTATGATGTTTGATTACTTAAATTATCTGAACATTTGCCAAACATCCAAATTATCACATTAAGCTGTAGAAAAATTTAAATGACGAATTCGCCATTTGACGTACAGTCAGTAACTCCAGCGTTTCCAAGTTTTCTGTCTTCTTGATCTTATTGCAACTCTGCATGAGACAAAGCTGCACATGTCATTAATCGAGTAATAATTAACACTGACTGACACGTACCAAGTCAAGGTGCTTGATGGGTAAATGATCTAGACCAGATATCCTTTCTATTTGATTGTGAGTTATTTCGAGATGATTGAGCCTGTGGCAACTGCTCAGACCCTTGATTTCACTAATACTATTGCCTATAAATACAAATCATAAAACACAATACAACCGTACTGATATGTATATTAACTAATGTCCTAGATATGTGCAAAACCGTGCACACACACGCACACGTACACACACACACACACACACACACACACACACACACACACACACACACACACACACACATACATTGGAGTAAAGCGTCACATACAATTTAGTACAAGTTTTGCGAGTGAATGATGAGCCGACAAGTCAGACATTTCATTGATCTGGTTAAACGATGCATCAACTTCCTATCAAAACAATAAATGTCAACATGTACATACGCCACATTTTGTTCATTGATATAAATTGTAATACACGTGTACCCTTAGTCCCAAAGGTGGATCAAAATCCAATAGTGATGTCAGTTCATTATGTGAAACATTCAAATAAAGAAGATAACGCAATGTTGACAATGAAGACAAATCTGTGCATCACCTTTCAAATGAGATTCTTTGCACATAATTATATGCAATGACAAGTTACCAGTCAAGCTGTTATATTGTAGTTCCAGAGACTGCAAGTGGATGTAGTGCTCAGTTAGGAGTGAAATGTCATGTAAACCACGACCCTAGAGCAAACAGTCAAATGAGCTTGTGTGTGTGTGTGTGTGTGTGTGTGTGTGTGTGTGTGTGTGTGTGTGTGTGTGTGTGTGTGTGTGTGTGTGTGTGTGTGTGTGTGTGTGTGGTGTGTGTGTGTGTGTGTGTGTGTGTGTGTGTGTGTGTGTGTGTGTGGTGTGTGTGTGTGTGTGTGTGTGTGTGTGTGTGTGTGTGTGTGTGTGTGTGTGTGTGTGTGTGTGTGTGTGTGTGTGTGTGTGTGTGTGTGTGTGTAGAGCAAACAGTCAAATGAGCTTGTGTGTGTGTGTGTGTGTGTGTGTGTGTGTGTGTGTGTGTGTGTGTGTGTGTGGTGTGTGTGTGTGTGTGTGTGTGTGTGTGTGTGTGTGTGTGTGTGTGGTGTGTGTGTGTGTGTGTGTGTGTGTGTGTGTGTGTGTGTGTGTGTGTGTGTGTGTGTGTGTGTGTGTGTGTAGAGAAAACAGTCAAATGAGCTTGTGTGTGTGTGTGTGTGTGTGTGTGTGTGTGTGTGTGTGTGTGTGGTGTGTGTGTGTGTATGTGTGTGTGTGTGTGTGTGTGTGTGTGTGTGTGTGTGTGTGTGTGTGTGTGTGTGTGTGTGTGTGTGTGTGTAGAGAAAACAGTCAAATGAGCTTGTGTGTGTGTGTGTGTGTGTGTGTGTGTGTGTGTGTGTGTGTGTGTGTGTGTGTGTTAGTAAAGTGTCCATGTTACTAAACTTCTATATTTATTCGTCACCTACCACTACGGAAAGCATCAAGAAAACCTGACCAGTACCATCAGCAGACCGTCCGAGTTTAGAGAGACCTTCTATCACGAGAGATTCCGTAAGAAACCCCTCAACCTTTTGTTAATTATACATGGATAAGGCAATGCTTATAATACAATTTAATTATATTTTGATCTGTCTCACTTCTTCATGAAAATCGGAGTTCCCTGAGTGATCATAGGGTGTCTCCTCATCCATGTCTGTTGCCATAGCTACATCCGTGGAGATATCAACTAGCTAGAACTAGTTTGGTTTGATTTGTACGTAGTGTATGTATGCACCTACACTTTCTGCGGAGGAAAAATTAGTAATACGTAGTGTTAACGTTTTTTGACTCAACCAATTCGTACAATGTAGTCTACACGTGCAGAGTGTCCGTGAAATGTTTGTCACGTGATTTTCTATAGCCTCGCGATGCCAGTTCATCTTACGTCATTCTAATTACCAGAAAATTAATTAAAAATGGCCGCGTTCTAGGCATATAGCATTTGAACGCCACAGCATGTACACTGTGGATGTGTGCATTGCACTGCTGTACTCCTAGCCATGCATCTTCAACACACCAATTAATCTTAGTGACTAGAGCTCAGTGACTATCAGCACAAACTATGGTGTACAAGCTTCTCTAATTAATTAATTAAAATACAGCAAAATACCTACAAAGAGAACGCAAGCTGGCCTGTCAACACGTTATTTACTAAACGCATCATAAACATTCTCTGCAAATTTCTGAACCTCGGAAAGAGAAGTCACAGTTTGTAAAAGTTGTCCCGAATCGTCTAACAATTCCGGTACAATATTTGTGATTATCGGAAGAATTTTTGCCAACGGAAGACTTCCATTGGCTACGTGACCTTTGTGACCATCTCTAGCATCAAATTGTTGCTCTAATGTCTTTACAACACACTGCAATCCACGTGTAATACACCGTACAAGAACATGATGAAAGTCGTTGCTTTCCAGAAAGTCTTTAGTTGCTGCATTGAGCTTCTTCATTTCGTCTTGTTCATTCTGCAACAGACTAGAACAAGCTGCATCCATGCTGTCCACAGGCAAAATGAAAGCAACAAAACTGTCTAGCCTTGATGGCGATGCCTCCTTCCTACCATGTGTTCCCTCAATGTTTTGACACACACAACTTATTAGCTCCCAAAGTCTCTCGACCGTGAGTTGCTCCTTCAGACTAACTAACCGAAAGACATCACACACGGCATCTCTTGTGCTTTGACTAAACGCCTGTATTCCGTCACGAAGAACACAGTGCACAAGATTCAAGTACTCACGTTGGACACCTTCACTGACCTCAACCTCGACCAAACCATTTCCACCTTCCTCGTTTAAACTATCCAAGTACATATTTCCTCCGAGTATATTTAACTGTAAACGCAAGAATACGACGAGAAAACAGCATGTGTAAACAGAAACGATGAGTTGAGTGACTGTAGTGATCTTCATGTCCTCCCATAGTTGCAGAGCATTGGCGCTACTGGTTGATTTCAACTGGACTTTCAACCGTTCAACATCCAGATTTTCGTATAGAGCCTGTTTGAGTGCTGGTAGTAATGAACGTACTGTCATGTCACACGTCCTCTGGTTGCTCTCGAAATGGTGTTCTAGTCGAGCTTCGTTTATGAGGAAAGCTTCGCACTCGGCGGCTCTAGAGGACAAGTGCCATTTGACAAGCTTGAAAGCAACGTATCCTCCCACAAAAATCGCTCCAGATAGAAGCAATTTGCGTTTATGTCGATTGCAGACAGCAACAAAGCTAGCCATGCTATCTGGTATGTTATCCGGGTATCTTATCCGGGTTATGATGTTGAAACCACGCGACTGTTTCTGTACTATTGTCTAAAAATGTCCTGTAGTGTTGTCTAAGCCGTTGTTCCCGTTTGGCCGTCTAGAAAATAAAAAAACTAGAGAAGAGGAGTTGGTGTAGTCTAGGTCTACGTACGGGAGATTGCGAATCTTGAGTACGTACACACTGTACACATCATACGTATGATGTAATCATTATATTACATTAAGTTAAGTCGTTATATGTAGAGTGCCAATACAATCATGCATCATGCAGCAACATGCATGTCTCATCACATGGACACTACGTGTAGCACTAATTTACGTAGCTTAGTAACTAGATACTCTAGTCATCGCTAGAGTTTGTCTAGCAGATCAAGTTTCTAGATTTTCAATCGACAAGCTTGTCTCTGCATGATATCGGATCTAAATTTATCAATCGCAAAACGTGTCTCTGCATGCTGTCTCTAAAAAATATTGTAGTGGCACATATGCCATGCATGCAGAATCATGATGTGCATGACCAAAGCCATAGGCAACTGTGGTATGTATGTACTTGTATACCAAATGATCCCTCTGCTAGTGGTATAATATACAGAGCTATGCCAGATTTCTCCCCAACCGGAAGTGGCTGATGCAACTTCAAATTATTATCAGATTATGTACCAGAACATACATCGCCCGCTGTTGCCACGCTCTACCCTCGTGTTTATTTGAAATCCAATCAAATACCATCCAATCAGAGCAAAAACCAAATTTTATCGTCATATCCGGTGGGAGACATACTAAAACCAGTGCACTTCCTTCCAATCGGATTCTGGCCGATCTGCTCGACCAAGACGTTTGGTAATAATGAACGCGATATTTTATCCTTTACTCGCCACTGCTCTGCTGCTTCAGTCGTCTAGCGTGGACACACACACAGTGAGGGTACTGAACGGCTATCCTCGTGCTCATCCGATTTTTGTAACTTTGCCTGGATTGGCACCGTTCGCTCTCAACTACAACGACATCATCAATGTGACATCGCAATTGAGTTCTACGACCCGTGCCACAGTTCAAGGAGGCAACAGTAAGGACAATAGTATGGAATAGTAGAATGCTTATGGAATAGTAGAATGCATATGGAGACAAAGTGGAACACAAACGAATGCCATACACAACTGTTATCACGACTTATCCTCTGTTTTTTTAGTGACCGTTCAGACTCAAGTGGAAGGATTAGTGACAGGTGTCGCTGAAGGTTTCCTGGTGATTGAACCTTCAGCAGGCAGTCAACAACTAGAGGCAACGTTCCAGACGTGGCAGGCAGATACGAGCCAACTGGCCAGGAATAAGTCATTCTTAGTCATTCGCAATTCATTCGATGGAAACAACTTAGGTACATTAGTAAATTGCATTTAGACAACTGAAGCGTAGGTAGATGCTGCATGCCCGCATCTAGTAACTCCACGATGTTCTCATTGCCAGATGTCATCACATTCTCTGCTCAAAAATACTCTGCTGGCCAAACCGAAGGCAGCCTTGTGAGACTCGTCAACGCAATGGGTAAACGAGAATCGTACACGCTGTATGTATCTTCCGGAAGTTACCAACTCAAGGTAACGCCTCCCGTTTTAGCTGCTAATCCTGACTCACTATGACACTGCTGTTTGGCATATATATGGTTGTGTAGATTGTGCCAACTGGCAGCGTTAGCAACGTAGACGATTTCAAGAACGTCGCGTCGCTTGTGGAGGAGTTTGACTTCCGAGCAGAGGCGGGTGAGAGGTACTACACGGCGGTGATTGGATTATCCGGCTCTACAAATGAATACAAACCGAAAGTGGTTAGTGTGCCGCCTCTAAAACGGGCAACAAGCACGTCTGCACCTCTCACGCGTCTCTACGTGATCAACGCCTATGCTGGCTATTCTAGCGTTCAGGTTTGGCTCGCTAGATTCGGGTGATGATCATGTAGTGTAGGAATTTCGTTCTTGTATGCAGGTTAGCGTTAGTGGACGGTTGCTTTCACGGATGCCGTTTGGATCAGTGCATGGAGAACTTCTCTATCTAGCAAAAGGAAGCAGTATTGCACTAGCAAGAGGAAATGGTGAGACCACTATACACCTAGACAACACCAGTTTAGGTCTCTTGGCAGTGTAACCTTTCTGTCTTATGTAACCTGTCTGTTAGACCTCATATATTACCAGTACTGTACACACACTCGCTTATGTCCAGAGACTTCACTTTGTCATGTCTCTGTCTGTCTGTCCATTTGCCTCAAAGTTGAAAATGACTAGACTAGGGTAACCCTATGTGATTTACATCAGACACAAAGAATCCTATTAGCTACCACAAACTACACCTACTATGCACACTACATTGCACATCCAGTTCTTCACCCATTACCCCATCTCCCACGACCTCCTGTTATCCTTTGCAATATTCCAAGTATCACTCCAGCATTAGCTTTCTGCATGATTACAGCCATTTGTTTCCTCCAGTAATAGACAGACTCAGAGTAATTGTTCTTCCCTTGATAGTCCCGTGTGCTCTAGACGCAAGAGTATTAAGATATCTTTCTGCTTCCTGTCCCCATCTCCCAAAGTTCTCACAGACTAACGGAATGAGCGTTGGGCTAGTAGTACCTCCACCAGACAGGGCTAGCTTAGTCTGTCTGTCTGTCTGTCTGTCTGTCTGTCAATACATATATTTTCATACTGATCAGCACTATTGCAGTCTAATTTTCCAAACACCAGTCCAAAAGCTCACAATCGGCCACACAATAAAACCCAACTACTTATGATTAACAAATGCTTCATCAACGTTCAGAGAATTTTTAAACTGTCCTGCTCTTCCTAATTTTCTATTAATCACATTAGCATTGTCTGTCTGTCTGTCTAATAAGATATTTTTGACTTTACAGACCAGTTTCAATACAATGTCATGGAGCAGGTGCCATATGCTGCATCTGATTGTATCACAGTCATCAGAGAGCCACAGAAAAATGGCATGCAGATTCCAACGCCTCATTTCGATTGCCGACCCAGAGAGCATGTCAACAAGGCAAAAGCACTGATTTTCGTGTACAACAGCATTTACAACAACACAGACGGAATTGGTATTCATCTTTTTCATTCATATCAGCTCCCAATAAATAATTTTTCTATATGCTTGATGTTTCAGATATCATTGCGTTGCCAAAAGCAGCCAACACAACCGTTCCACTGCAGTTCATTGCTCAAGGGTTGCAATCCAGAGGTAGCAAAACAGCCACTCTAGATGCACAGCAATACACAGTCAAGGCAAGACAAGACACATTGCTGTCACAATCCAAATACATTTGAACTCTGTTGTCTTGTACACACAGGCCGTGCCTTCAGGTACTGTCACAAGCAGGAGAGAGTTTGAAGCTGCGTCTTCGTTTATACAACTTACAGACATCTCACCACGAGGTGGCATTCATTACTATATTAGTCTGCATGGTATCCAAGGCAGCACAAACCTCATCTACCAGATTGACCTGTCAAGTTACCCGGATATTGTACAGAAGAGAATCAAGCCTACTACAGGCGAGTTCAACACATTCGTTGCAACCGAATTCATTGCAACCGAATTCATTGCAACTGACGGTGGTGAACAAGATAGTAAGGGTGACGATCATAATGTACGATCTGCTAGTCTGTCAAAGTCTCCGTCGTTTGTATTCTTCTTGATCAGTTTTGTAGCTAGTTTCGGTATCAGCGTCTTGGTAAACTAAACTGTCTTTTGTCCTCGTAGTTTGTGTTCTATCTGTAACTGTCTGTGTATATTCGTAAATACACTAAAGTTGTCTATCAAGTAATATATTCCAGTTGCAGTTATACAAACACCGTAACATGCTCAACAGCTAACAACGAAACAAAAGTCTGTCACAAACAATGCAGACTCATCCGTGCAAGTGATAGTCATGGTACGATTGGCGTGCTGGCAACAGCCGCGCTTTCACAGCTGCACTCGTCTGTCCCTCTACGAATGCGAAAAAATCCATCTTCACCCCACATTTCACCCCAGCTGTTCTCGATAATCCAGTATGGTTCTCCAGTTTCAATGTCACGACCATACCCCACCACAAGTACACCATGATTGACCAACTCAAATGGATCAAACTCGCCTCCGGTGAGTGTGTCACTTTCATTTGTAAAAACATGATGATAAATCCCTGACTTGTAAGTCAAGAAATCTTTGTACACCTCAAAAGCAATAGAGAACGGTCCATTCCTAACCAGCTCCAGCTGCATTAAAGCTGCATTACATGCTCCATAGTATCCCCCAACATAATAGTAGTCGGTGGCATAGAAACGAGTACAATTATGAGAAGTAATACATTTACTGTCCTTGCCCAAGTACGGAAAACAGTGCTCTTCAACGACTCCAAAGTCTTCCGCATATTTTCCAGCAGTTACATACGGGAACCCACCCTCGCATCCTTGGGAATACTCTGAACAACCAATAATATCTTGTGGAGAGAAGACAACGTTCACTTGATTTTGTGTCTGAATCCTGAGTCTCGATTCCAGCATCCCCATTGATGCAAATGCAAAGCAACTGCCACAATGGCCCTGATTACGAACATCCGGAACAAAGTTCATGCCTTGGTCTGTGTGTCTCCAGTCAAACGACTCCGGAAGTGCTGATACTAGATCAAGGAGTTCTTCTGTGATTTCTGCCGGTTTCGCTCCCTTTGGTTGTCCTGAAGAGAAACCTCCAGCACGAGCCACCACTTCAGCAACTGTGTACAAATTCAATTCAGGGTACAGCTCGGCTGTCCAAGAAGACTGTACTTTGTTGATTGCTTTCACATAACTCTCACTAATAGAAAGTTTTTGCGACAGCACAGCTTCACTCGGTTTCGCCTCGGCAGCCTTCTTCCTGCCTGGAGTTACCTTCATGCCAACATAACAAGCCCAATCCCTTCCGAGTGTATCGTGGCTCCATCCGGGTAATGTCTCATCGCAAATGCTCGTGTAGTTTTTTTCGGAAATTTTCTTGTACATCGAAAACGCAAAGTATTTCTTATCATTGATAACAACTTCAAAGCCCTGATTATAGACCATGGTCCAGAAACCAACGTTGCCGTCTCGGTCGGAAACGTCGGCTGGATGATAAAGCTGCAGTGTGATGTTGCTCACGGATCCGGATATGTCGTAGTCGCTGCAGTCGAGAGTGTTGTCATTCATACCTGGTCCCACGGAGAAAACCCACTCTCCCACAACATCTTCATACGTGCAGTTTGCTGGTGTATCGGCGTGGAGAAGGGAGACCAGACCGGCCAAGAAAATAGTAACTGTGAGGAGATTCATAGTAGTCTGTCCGCATCAACGTTACGCATGCGCAGCTGGACCGTGGTTCTGGCACCGCCGCATATCCGGGGTAGTCTTCTTTTAACCCTGCTTTCTGCACGTGATGCTTTCTTCTCTCCTCCCACTTTCCTCCCATCACGTGCAGAAAGCTAGCTAGTTTCCAGGGGAGAGGAGAAATACGTTTTGGAGCACAGGAGAGAGAAATATGTTTTCGGGCACAATATTCTACACAGGCACTTAGCTGTCACACAACAATTCAAAATTTGACACAGCTGCAGCATACATATACATGAATACAAATTTTTAGTTGCTCATAATCTTAATTAATTAAAAAACATTTTAATGCTTACGTGCATAAACAGTTAGAAGTAATTCTCTTTTAGCTAAATGTTTTGGTGGATGTGGACTGTACTGGTATGACCATGTTCCACCATTCAGGCCCTTCCAATCCCATATCAGTGGCAAAGAAAACATGACTGACATGTCCATTGCTATCAAGCAAGACTTCTGGTCTTTCCATCCTTGACTGCTTTCTTATTTTACCATCACTCCATGTGTTGACGGTGCTGTAAGCTAATGGTGGACTGGTAAACTGCCAAGTGTGCCCATTGTCCTTTGAATAAGCATGTGCACCAGAATATCCTGCATGAGTCACCGTACCTCGAAAGTTTTTGACAAACATGTGCACTGTATCTGACTTCTGATCGTACCAAATGCTTGGATCTTCAAAATTGAAAGAATTTTTAGGGCAAGGAAGAATAGGATCATCTTGAAGACGAATGTAAGGTCCCTTCCAATGCTGAGCAGATGCAACCCCAATACACACAGTACTCTGTCTCTCTGACCCTGGAGGAGTTGATGCTTTGTATACTGCAAGAATTGTGCCATTCTTCAGTACAGTCACAGCTACATTTGTTGTCATTCTATCATCCCATTTGCCAGGTCGAGGAGAAATAATTGGGTCTGGCAGCCGAGACCAGGGTCCTGTAATTTTTGGTGCATATGCCAATCCGACTCTTTGTGTTTCTTGAGCATTTTCACTGTGTGAAGGTTGCAATTGTGTTGGCGTCGATCCGTTGTATGTGTCACCCGTGTAATACAACAGAAATGTGCCATCTTTTGCTTGAATGATCTTTGGGTTCATACATGATCTATCCCAATATTGTTGATTAGTAGTGGACATATGATAAGGGAGAACTATTTCGACAAACTGATATGGCCCGATTGGTGTCTTGCTTGTAGCTCTGGCTATCTGACCATTCGTCAGCCAGTGGTTGCCAAAGGATAAATTCCTGGGAAATATAGCAGCAAACATGTGGTATTCTCCATCGACAAATACAACCTGGCTGCCCCAAATCCAAAACTTGTCCGACTTAAAGCCAGACTTGATAGGAATGGTGTGGTTATCAATGTGAGCACATGTTGGTCCTCGAAAACCGGGATCACACTTGCAAACACCTTCACTACACTTCCCCATATACGAGCAGTCTTCGTCTGTCGTGCAAGCTGCTGAGCAGGAAACCAGGAAATGTAGAAGAATGACTACACAAAGAGTCATGGACAGATGATAGATTAAGCCCATCGTTAGACTATCACCTTGCGCTAAACTGCGTAGGCCACGCACAGAAGTCCTACTGTACAAGGTCGTAGCTCCGCCCCTCTAGGTGCTAGGATTCCAAGGCCGAAAAACACGTGTGATATAAACACATCTGTAAGTGGAATATATCCCTCAATAAAACAGCATTTAATATTTCATATTTTCGCCTTTCTAAATTGTGTACAATTTAGGACTCTGGTGCACATAATTCCTCCAAGTAGAATAGTGTGACACCATGCAAGTGTATTTATTGTCCAGTCACTGTAGAATCTTAATTAGCGCATAAGCGCCTGCCAAGCTCTTCATGGGTCTTACTTACACAGGCACCAGACACTTTTTAGTGCCAGTGAATGCTCTCGCTTGTGTGTAGGATAACAACTCACAGATACATATTTCCTTTCAATATCTACTAATTAATTATAGGTTGACTTCATGAAACTATCATATCAATATGTAGCAATTTACGCACGTACTTATACATTGACCAATTTCAGTCAGTATCAGTAAGTGATGAGCCTTGTGCTGAACTTGTTGACACAACATCTCGAGTTGTATCAGGTTGCATTCCTTCACCTACATTATAATCCTCTTTATCACACCCAGAGCCACGTGCTTCATCTCCCTAGAATAAAAAAAGAATTAGTCTAAAACAAGTAGATATCAATAAGACTGTACCTACCTGGTTTTCATTAGGTACTGCAAGAGAAGGCTTTGTTTTGAATCTCTTTTTTTCCTGTTCAATCTCTTTTGTAATAAACTTCAAGTCCCTTTTCATTGCATACGCATCCTCTCCATCTGCATAATATTTCTTCTCAATATCAGAGATCCTAATTGACAACAAATTACTATCATGCAGTTGTCATCTTAAATAAGACAAACAGTTCTCACACAAATTTTAACGTGTTTTTGTAAAGATGGAGAGCAGCTCGATTACTAGATGCAAACAATTTAAGAAGAAAAAATCACAATACAAATTAGTACAGTGCTACCTCATTCGAACATGAAGTGAAACATATTCAGCCTTGAAAGATTCAACCATTGCTCTTGAAGCCTATAATGAACTTAACATCAATACTTTCGTATTTGCATCATCTATGTCTGTAAATGTGTGTGTGTGTGTGTGTGTGTGTGTGTGTGTGTGTGTGTGTGTGTGTGTGTGTGTGTGTGTGTGTGTGTGTGTGTGTGTGTGTGTGTGTGTGTGTGTGTGTGTGTGTCTGCCTGCCTACTTGTCTTGTCCATCTATCTCATGTTTGTCTGTGTGCTAAACTGTCTCTCTTCCTAGATGTACTTCAAATAAATTACATCATTAAATATTGAGCAACAAAAGCATATCAAATTTTCTACTAGTCAGGCTTCAACTGCAAGTTCCTCACTTACAAGTTCATGCAAACAAATAATCGTAGCTACCTGATTCATCAACTTTTGAGCCAACCCAAGTCTTCTATGAGAACGCTTTACAGCCTGTTGCAAGATGCATGGAACCAAACTAATCAAGTAAAAACAACCTTTCATTTTGATACCAGTGAGGTGATATGACCATGAGGAGGCTCATCAGATTCTTCTTCCCTAAAACAATCAGTGACTATACTGTAAGGGAAATATGAAAAGTCAAATGCTTACATTTTAGCCAACACATAACCAACAACTTTACCGCACTCATCTTCAGCAACATAAGACAGCTAGCAAAGAGAAACAATCTTTCACATTGATTTACAAATACCTTGCTCATCAATCTGTCCGTCAAGAACATAAAATTATCTACTTAAAAATACTAAAATACAGTCTGACATAGCTAAATAACTCAACTAAGACACAAAAGATGTTACTATCACCAAAAAACTGTCTGTCTGTCTGTCTGTCTGTCCATCCGTCCAATACATATATTTCAAACATGGTCTGCATGTCTGCCTGTCTTTCTGTCTGTCTGTTTCTCTGTCTGTCTTTCTGTCTGTCTGTCTGTCTGTCAATTCATATATTTTGCATATTTGAATTAGGATACAATAGCAAATGGCTAACTACGTTTGTCCTATGACAATAAAAGCAAGAGAAAACAACTAACAACTAAATACAATATATTTAAATATTAATTGGTTAAACGGGATCATGTGATCCCTTTTCTATAGAACATTTACGAGTCTGGGCACTTGACCTGTCCTGACAAGGCATTACTGATTTTCTTCAGAAGTACATTGGCATTGCAACGTTGCAATTGAATAGCAATTCTTTGATGCCAATGGCTTTAAAGTCTGCCCTGTTTGATTTTCCAAAGTCATCCTTTGATCGTTTAGACAAGTCATTTAAATAAGTCTCTACCTTCTTGCCCCATCTTCCAAAATGTTTCAAGACTAGTGGAACCACTCTCACAGACAATCCACCAGGATGTTTTTGTTTCTCATAGCGAGCCAACTTCCTGTCTTCCCTTCTAGCAGCGGCTGCTCCCTCCATAGTGGCTGACGTTGGAAATATGTCCGAACTCCACGGATGAGCAAGTGCTATATCTAACTCTACATTGGAACCAATACCAGTATCAAAAACAACAATGTCTGGGCAGCTGTCAGATGTAGCATTCTATGTTTTCGCTCTTTTTGTGTTGAATTTTGAAATTGTTTAAACACTCTGACCACACAGACATGATCGAGTCATGTGACCACACAGGACCAGCCCCGTTTTGCATGTAATCTGATGATTTCCGCTTGAGTCACCAGTTGCTCGTCCACAGTCACACGTCTGAATATTATCACACAAAGACAAAGGAAGTCCAAGTCTCAGGTAAGCCGCCAACCAAAATTCGGAGAGTTTAAGAGCGAGCTTTCCTGAAGTTGGAATAGCAAACAACCAAGAGCCTGCACCTTTACCTTGCAGAGAGCAAAGTCTAGCGCCATCTCGAAGTGAAGTTGCATTCTCAATTAAGCAAGTAGCTTCCATTTTAGCATTTTCTTTTGAGAGCTTGTGTTGAAGCCTCTTTGACTCAGACAACATCTCCAAACTGTCTGTCTGTCAGTTGTCTGTCTGTTTGATGTCTGTCTGTCTGTTTGTCTGTCAAGTAGAAGTGGACAAATTAGAGATAGGGCAGTTAAGTTTGTTAAAACAATGTATCACTGTCTTGTCTGTTCTGTTCTGTTTGCTCAATTAAGATTAGGTAACTGCCCATTAGTATCTCCATCCCTTCATTTGTTGACCACGTACTCACAACATATTTGGTCTTGTTTAGTAGCGAGACTATATCCTGAGTTACCTGCGGCCAAGACAATCCGTGATAAAGATAATATTTCATCTGATAGTTTTCTGGCAAACACAGAAGATTGCAGTGCTGCATGTTCATCAGATCAGCCGTCTAAGAAAACAACCGACGATAATCACAACTTTCCAAAACGTAACAATTCCTACAGTGGCCGTCCTAATGTTCATCGTCAGTCCCTTCAACACGTGCGCCTCCTCACACTGTTCCAGATATCCGGGTTGTTTGTGACGTCATCTCCATGGACACCAAAACGTGCTTCAGTGTTTGCCACATATAATTACAACAGTCGCTCTCCTTCTGGGTCATAAAACCCACTCAACATCCTCTCTACGACAAAAACGCCATGAACAAAGACGAAAGAGAACCGGAAAACGCTGCAAGCGAGAAGGAGGAGCCAAAGGAAGGAAAGGGCGGAGATGCCCCAGGCAAATCAGGAAGACCTGAAACCACCAAACGCAGTTCTTCCGGGAAACCTTGTAAGTCAGTCGGGGACTCTGCACTATGCTTTTCATAGCATCAGCTCGCACGTGTTATCGAGCAAAGAATTCTATGTGTCGAACATCCTTTGTGTGCATGCAGGCCGATCAGCAATGGGTGAATATATTGTTGCGGATGGAGGACATCCACTGACACATCAAGGCAAGCAAGTGGTCCCACGCATTCGAGTGTAAATGATAATAATTTTTGTGCTGTAGCTGATCCGAGTCCTGGACCTTCAGATTATCATCCAAACATGACTCCATGTTCCAGATCTACACCTAGATATTCGATTGTTGGCAGACACAAGCTCGTTAAAGGTCCTACTAGTTGATTGCAATTATCCTGTGCATTTGATTTTGAATACTGCTTGCAGAGAATGTGACTCCTGGTCCTGACAACTATGATACATCACGTGACCTCAAATGGACCGACAAGACACATAGTTTGAAGGAAAAAGGAAAGACTCACCCGTATGATGTCAGACGTATGGAAACCGATATCTCCACTTAGTTAAATACGTTTGGCAATGTCTTTGTTCTTTTTTCTTGTGTTGACAGTCGATGCTCATCTGACCTGTAGTATTGGAGCAGCAGGATATCTCGTACAATATTGGGACACAGGTCGACATGCAAGCAGATCTTCAATAGGCAGTCGGCATTTACGAGGCATAAATGCTGGACCACCAAACTACAAGGTTCAACCTGCAGACACACACGGTACAAACATAAACAGGCTCCTAGTTTACCACGGAATAGATTTTACAACAGTACATGTCTCTAGGATTCAATACTCCTGGTCCCGACTATCGACCAAATTCACCATATTGGGGACGAGGGACACAAAAGTCCTTTGGCTTAAAATTGATCAACGATGATCCGTTCACACCCGGTCCTGGTAAGCACACTGAATACGCCAATCAAACTACAGAAGCTGTATTCATATCATAACCTAGGACCTGGAGGATACGACTACAATGAACTAAAACAAGGAGTCTCCTATTCTTTTGGATCACACCTTGACCCACCGATTTGTAAGAATGCCTCAGATTATCTTAGCAACTGAATGTCTGTAATACAATCTCAAGGTTTTGAAACACCTGGGCCCGGTACCTATGACATAACAAGCACCATAGGAACTGCAACAGCAAAGTCAATTGCAAGAAAAGCAACCGACATCGACAGTAGACACATTTTTACAACAATCAACACTGGCGTGACTCTTATTTCTCGTAGGTAATTTTGTTCCCAGTCCAAACACATACTACAACCAATCCACGATGAAGAGTCCACAGTACAGTATGACATACAGAGCATTTGAAAGAGAAAGTTAGTGATACTAAAGGTATCTAGATAATATCAAATACAAATAGTTTTGTTTCTCTAGTCGAGGACAAACATCCTAGTCCAGCACAGTACTCACCCAGGAAGGTAGCATTGAAGGAAACTCCAAAGTACTCATGCAGGAAAAACTGTCGACCTTGCTATCCGGATATTCTTAACT